>NC_086371.1:21694045-21874045 GCF_036324505.1 Eleginops maclovinus
GCAGTCATATCCCTGAGGTAGGACTGCACAAAGGTTGAAGTGGAAGACTAAGACGCAGCTAGACACATGTTCTCCACTGAAACGCCCCTCAGAAGCACCATTGAGGCAGAAATGCCCCTGGTGGAGTGTGCCCCTGCAGGAAATGCTTCACTAGCGGATGGCTACTAACTGTGAACTGATCCAGACCATTGTAACCCACCCTAATTGCTGCTGCAATAACGACTAAGGTAGACGCAGCACGACCACTGTCACACATGCCCTGCATAAAGTCCAGGATACCCTGTAGGAGCACAGATCGAAGTCCCTAGCCTCACTCCAGTCAACGTGCTGTGTAAGCGCTAGAGTTGGACGGGGCCCGTTTATTCTGAATGGTGGAGACAACTGCAGCCGGAAGGCCCAAGCCACTCAGTCTCAGCCTCTCAATCTCTAGACCATAAGGCGCCGTCCCAGGATTGGACGCGAGGTTATGGCACCCCCTGCCTGCCACAGAGCTGAGGGAAGGTCCGGCACCGGTCACGGACTCATCCCTACTAGTCGGACCAGGTCCGGGAACCACCTGGCGCCCGGATTCTCCGGAGCCACGACAATAACGGACAGATGCTGCGTCACGGACTCGGTGAAGCAGCTGCATCATCAGGCGTGAGGGCGGGAAAGCAAACAAAAGGCTGGTGGGCCAAACCTGGTGGGCTAGTGTATCCACGCCCAAAGGAGGGCAGTCGTCTGCCCCAGGGAAAACCAAAGAGGGCATTGAGTGTTCTCCCTGCTTGCAAACAGATCGGCTACGGGTTGCCTGAACCGCTGCCATATCTGTGTCACCATATCTGCGGATAGGCACCACTCCTCCTCGAGTGCCCACCCCCGGGACATCCTGTCCGCCTCCGTGTTGAGGGACCACGGGATGTGCAGAGCCATCAACGAACAGAGGCGGCGATCTGCCCAATGTAAGATGGCTGCTGCCACGCTGTGTAGCCGCGGGATCTGACACCCCCCTGTCTGTTGAGATACGCCACAACTGTGGTGTTGTCCGATCTCACTATGACATGCTTCCCGCTCAGTTGCGGGGCGAAGTGGAGCAGCATCTTCTGCACCGCCATGAGCTCCAACAGGTTGATGTGGTGGGTGGAGTCCGTCCACATGCCTCCCACACTGGCCTGATCGAGAGAGCTTCACCACCCGATTAGAGACGCGTCCGTGAAGACTTGGATGTAATGTGTGCCGCAGCCCAGCCGCGAGCCCCCGCGGAAGCAGCTGAGAGAGCCCCAGAACGCCACGTCCCTCCACACTATTGCGGGGACATGAAGCCTGTGTTGTTTGTCTCGGTTCGGGTGTAACCGGAGTCTTGCAAACCAAAGCTGAAGGTTTCTCATGTGCAGCAGTCCCAGATGTACCACCGGGTGGAGCAACGCAGTTACTGGGGTCTTATAGGGGTGGATGCTACCCCCTGATTCTGCGGAGAGTACAGTCAATTTTTCTCAGGTGCCGAGGCGGAGCCTCGAGAGGGTAAACCAATAGCAAAGCCCTTTAGAGGGCAGAGCACAAATGAAATAGAACAAGCGTTGCCATTTTTACAGTTTTTTTCAGGGACAGGACATTTGACAAATCTCTAAGCGGTTCACCGATCACAACAGAGTCGCCAGCTAACCAATCAGAGCAGAGTGCGCTTTTGCAAAGGTGGGGGCATGAGCTCTTCCGAGCGTTTTTTTCAGACGGAGTGGAAAGTGGTCATTTATGTACAGGCAGTGTGAGGAAAATAAAGCGCTTTTTCAACATTGAAGCATGAAAACATGCCATAGTGGAGCAACAAAATATATATATGGATCTGAAAAGTAGCATAATAGGGGACCTTTAACTAACCTAAATTCAAATCTAAGCCTTTAGTTTTCAGAGAATCTAAAGCTATTCTAGTGGCTCTATGAGGCTGTAATGGTCATTTAGGTTATCCTCTAGGAACCATGAATGTCAAAGTGTAGCAATTTAAAACTTGCTGAGATGTTTGAGTCCGGACTAAAGGGGACGGATGGACTGACCAACCAATGGGATCCAAAATCCATATAATTTATAATCAGTTTCTGGGTAAATTATTATTACTGCATGTAATATCTTACATTACAAGTTTTTTACTTTTAAAAGACAGTAATAAGCTACTCTGCAATATAATTAGTTCATCACAATCCCAGTAGTGCCTAATATTGAATATACTAAAGATGTGTGTCCATATTGAGCTTTTCTCTATGGCAGACGTCCCAGGGGTTTCATTTTTTTTACCTATATTTTAATGCTCTTAATGTTAATCATTTCTATAAAGCACTTTGAATTGTCTTGTGTTGAAAGGCGCTGTATAAATAAACTTTCCTAGCTTTGCTTTGGCTTCTAAGACAACAATATCCTGACATCACGTCACCATTAACTGCTATTTTATGATAGACTAGCATCGCCAAACATCACTGTTTTTACGTATATATTATTGCATTGTTCTTTCTTTGAACTTACTATTATGAAGTCAATAGATGTGTGTGTTTTTGTGTTGGGTTCTCTATAACTTTGTACAATTTAAACATTATGTGGGTTGAGGCTTCACATAAGCCCAGTGGGTTTTCTTCCTCCTTCTTCGCTTATTTAAACACCAAACAAGCCATTTTTAAAAACCAAGACCTGACACTATTTGATCACAGTGTGGACAGATTTGTGCCGGCATGTTAGTAACGTATCTTTCATCTGCCAAATTTGAGTTTCGGGATACATTTTGTAAGGTTAAAGTTCTCACGGGGTCAGGCTGACACTGGGTGTTGCCTTGTTCCATTTAGAGGTGAATTGGAAAAGTCAGCTGCACACATAACACACACTGATTCACAGGACACAATTGAGCATGGATTCTAGTTAAACCATCATAACATTCTAAACGAGGAATTCTCCATTTCAGCCTAAGGCTAGAATAGATAACCATGCACGTTCACACACACAGACACACGGTCCTAACAGAGTATTATCTTGGCTCTGAGCTCTTAGATTTTCCTGCTGAACATACAGCTAGCCTATTAATACAATTTAATAGGGGTCATCAGTGCTACTATGCTTGGGGAAAATTCACACATGGGTATACCTACGCTCGTGGTTACTTCTCTCAGATCAAATAACTCATGCACGCGCACATGCACACCCGCACCCAAACTCTTTGGTTAATTTATCCTTCACTTGAAACTAAATTGGGTTAAAGAAAGTAATTAACTCATAATAGCCTCGACCAGGCTGCCAATTAACATGATGTGTGTGTGTGTGTGTGTGTGTGTGTGTGTGTGTGTGTGTGTGTGTGTGTGTGTGTGTGTGTGTGTGTGTGTGTGTGTGTGTGTGTGTGTGTGTGTGTGCGTGTGTATGTTTGCGCATGAGTTTGATGTGTATTTATGAAAGAAAGTTGATATGGTTTTATATAGAGATGTAAATGACACAATTGTATCTATATGTGTCGAGGTCCCCATGTGATTAGGTCTGTGTGTGTGTGTGTGTGTGTGTGTGTGTGTGTGTGTGTGTGTGTGTGTGTGTGTGTGTGTGTGTGTGTGAATTAATAGATTTTTTTTCTTAGTCTGGCCGTATTGGGAAATTAAAGTTACAAAATTAATTGTGATTCCCCCAAAGGCCTTTTCCATTATTACTTAACACTGTTGGCAGGATAGAGAACAGTAGTTTACATGGGTCAGTAAGACTAAATGTAGCTTTTAGAAAGGAAAGAAAAACCCGGAACCATCAGGAAAGGAGGTTGAATGGTCATTGAGGCAATGTGTCAGTCAGTGAAGCAGTCACTCACATCACATTACAGCAGCAGAGGCAGACTTTGTTGATCTCAGGGAATCAGACCACGGCTGCTGTCGGGCTGTTTTCTGCCCGCTGTCACTCACTTTTTCAAAACACAACAGCTTATTCTTCTTCAGTGATGGCAGAAATGGAGACAGGGAAAAGGAGGCAGACTTACACACACTGTCCAGAGTTCATCAATCAAGCGGAGACTGTTTTGCATTACCGGCGAAATTTCAAGGCTGTGTGAAGGCCATATGTAGATATAGCCCTGGAATGGATTTCAAAAAGGTATTGATATAGTGGTGAATAACTTCATAAGAAAATAAGCTACGACCTGACACAAATGTGTATGAACTAGGAAAGAACCAGGAAGCCAGATATCTAAGAAATGAAGAAGCTGAACTCATGCTCACACTTTATACAGTCAATCAGGCTAAGAGGATAGGTATTAAAAGCTATAGTTTAGATATTCAAATCTTAAACAAAAAGGTTTTATGTTAAGTTGTTGGGCAAATCCTGGTGTATATGGGTATGTGTTATGTTTTCTCCATTTATGGCCACATGTAGCGTAAAGTAGAAGATAAAGCAGGATGTGCTTTAAGGCGGGGCTGCCATGTGATTAACATTTGCACCATGGTAGTTTCCGAGTGTTTTCTGTGTTTTTGTCGAAAAACTTTAACCCCTTTCAAAGTGCGTTTTCTGATAATGAAAGTTAATTGTAACATTTAGGTGTTGTTCAGTGTTTTCAGCTTTAATAAGGTCCAACTGCTCGTTCAAGTATTGTCAATTACATGGAGCGACTGGAACTGAAAAACCGCTCTGGATTCTGACCCAACCCGGCCATCATCAAGTGCTGTAGTGCCATTGTCTAAGTGTCAGAGCCCACATTTATTGCATACTGTTGTGGCTGGTTTCGATTGTTATGTTACAACTGTAAATTAACACACTCCAGCCAGAATCAGCACAGCAGGAAGGCCAGTAAACCGGTCTGCATTGATCTATGAATGAAGGTGAGTGATTCTTACAGTATCTGCTGCAGGTAGCTGCTTCATAGTTCACTCCTCCATAGAGAACTCCTTCACTTGATGAAATTACTGCAGAAAAAAAACCTACAGCCTCTGAAATATGCTGAGCCAGTATGCAGGCATTTTACATACAACCAGCGGCTGTTAACCCTCATTAGATCTGCGCACAGCCGTATAGTGCAAATAGGAGCTTGTAGATTGACAGTTGACTTGAGCAAGGAAATGTCACTTATGGTTCCCCTAACACAAGAAGGCGAAGGCCAAACAGTCAAGATGGCGGAGGTCAAAATGCCAAATTGTAGGCTTCAATAATCAACTATTGGTCTACAAACCAATAGTTGACGTCCCAGTAACTACGTCCATTACATTTTTTCTCAATATGTAAAGTTCATCCAGTAAATAATTTGAAGATCAGCATGTCTTGGAGAAACACAATGCACATTGAACTGAAAGAGATAAACAAAGCTACATTGAAAACACATGATTTTTAAAGAGGTAATCTAAGTTTTCTAAGTAAACAATGTAGAAAAAACACCCACTTTTATACTTTGGCGATAACAATGAAAACCTGTTTCAACATTCATTTACCTTATTATCACTGCCATCATAATCATTATTACCATCATAACCTCAATTTCCCTTCTTATCATCTTTCAAATCAGTGATTAATCACAGTAGAAAATGGAAGCAAAAAATTAACTGAACTTTTTATAAGCTCCCAATAAAAATGTGCCACTCAAGATGATTCACAGAATCTTATTCTGACTTTCGATTGAATTATTCAACATGTGATGT
The DNA here is from genome assembly GCF_036324505.1 of Eleginops maclovinus. Classification (NCBI taxonomy): domain Eukaryota; kingdom Metazoa; phylum Chordata; class Actinopteri; order Perciformes; family Eleginopidae; genus Eleginops; species Eleginops maclovinus. The sequence continues at coordinate 21,699,655 of NC_086371.1, forward strand.
GTCCAGTATCTGGTTACATCATCTGTGTAAAGATATCAGATTCAAGGGTCATTAAATGCATTTAAGACATAGTTTTATATATAGCCCTCCATATTCAAGCATTTCTCCTCATCTAGATATGATACCCAGATAGATGTCAATGCTATGGATGAATTAGGTAATAGAATCCATAGGGGGGTTCAAGCTCTTTGGTTTGGGAGCATCTATGGATTTTGTTCCTAGAAGGGAAATGTCTTAATTGAGACATAATTTGGACATTTGTCAAGATGGCATTTCATGATGTACATGGCAGTATAAGTACATTTTCTTATTTTACTTCTTATTTTGCTGTGTTCGGGACGTTTCTAAGCATCAACTTTGAGACAATTGTAGGGACAAGCTTATTATCTCAGATTGAAGACAAAGAAGTGCATCACAATACTGGAAAATAATTATAGGGAGGAAACGACATGCAAGTAAAACTGCAAATCCTAGTCAATCCTGTACATTTATAGGGCCCTACATATTTAGTTTTGTTTTTGTAAGAGCTAATCTATTTCCTTAGTAAAAAAAGCTTATACAAGATTAAATAATGCACTTGCTGGGGACTAGTTACAGCGCTAGATTCACACACATATGGTGCTCCGGTGTGTATTTATGGCTGCAGGATGGTGTGTGAGGGATCGTCTCAAAATAAACTAGAGCGCCTATGTTCATCATAATAAAGGAAAATGTCACCCTGTGCAACAGTGTGACTCATTGATGTGATTTTAATAGCTTTTGGAGGACGCTGGTGTTCTATGACTCGGAGGAAGATATATAAGGTTTTGGGCACACACACAATCCTCGCTATTAGATTAATTTAGTGTTGGATTTAGTATTTTCAGGAGATTGTTGACTCTAGAAGATATATAGAGAAAAAATCCAGAACGATCCGTTAACCCCTTCACACAGTTAGTGTACTTACACGGAAACTCAATCACTCACTAAGTTACTCAGTCTTTTAGTCAACAGGCAGTTGTTAAATGAGTCAGTGGTTTAACAATTCAGTCAATTACTCAGTCTCTCATTCTTTAAGACATTGAGTCAGCCAGTCCACTTAGCGATTCCATTTTCATTACGCTACATGGATGTGTAGTCCTCAGCAGTGCTAATCATGTTAATGCCCTGAATATATAACATCCAGGGAGACTGCCAAATGCTAATAACTGACCCAAGTCTGAAAGCACACACCAGCACTCTGAGAGCCGGGAGAAAAACAGAAAGACTGTTCTCTTTTCTTTCTCTGGTTCTGCCCTTTTCTACATTGCGTCAATGTGTCTTATACCAAAAGAATACAAATATTAAGCAAGATATTGAAGAGGCAGAGTGATAAGAATGTATAATAGGTGATAACATCATTACAGCATCATAAAAGTATAAGCTGTGTCTCAATTTGGATACTTTCCTCGGTACAGAGCATGTAGTTCACTGTTCAACAGTTGCACTGTTTGGGAATTTTCAATGTGTAGTTTTGTCTCAAATCGCACACGGCTGTTGTTCCCTTACCGGAAGTGACGATCACCTTTATGATGCTAAATAGCATCATAAATGTAGCATGTACGAGTCGCCATCTGTGAGTCCTAGGAATAAACAGAACGGCTGGTAGTCAAGGGTGGCTAACGCCAGGCATTAATTTACAATTATGTGTTTTACTTTTAACATCATCATTTCAGTTGCACACTGAGAGGCAACATGGCTAAGCAAACTTTTCGGTATACTTGCCAAGAAAAGATATCTTCGATAATGTCATGCGTTAAGATGTAGGTATTGTGACACCGCTGCGGAAGGATCTTGCATTTCCATGTGCAGTGCCACCGGAGCTCACCGTAACACAACTCCAGGATGAAAAATAATAATTGCAGTTCACATAGGTGACCATAACTGAATAACATTAACAGTGGCTTGTTTTGAACACTAGTACAGTGGTACATTAAATAAATAGTGAAAAGAAACTACAAGAATACCTTATACTTGGATAGTGCTGTGTTGACTAAAGCAACCACAGTGGCGGCTGGTCACGCAACCTCTGATCCTGTAGCCTGAGGGCGATCATTGAGTGTCAGAAGTGACCAGATTTCCAGCGTTTTCACCATTATTTGTGCACCCTCAGGGTACTCATAGTAAATATTGCCATAATTTGCATTGGGACCCAATTAGGCAATCAATGTCAATCAATCTTTGTCCTATTTATAATATGTAGCATTGTTGGAGGAGCTCGGGGCCTAAGATTTTCATTGCCTTAACTACACTGTAGCGACTGTGCATCTGAGAATAAAAACCCTTGAAAACAACAAATGTAAATAAAGAAGTATACATTTTGAGACACTGTATATACTTAAATATCATATACTTTAACGACAGATGGCAATGTATTTTGAACTAATCACTCTGCAGAAGAGCAGCATGAAACTTGGAACAGTCTCTAAATGACATGCTGAGCTGTGGCTGGCAGGGGGCATGTATAGGAAACAACTTGAAGCATTTTCTCTCCTTCCTCTTATTTAGTTGAAGCCACCCAATGCGACACACACAGAGAGGCAAATACACACGCTCTTATTAAGTTATGCCACCCAGGGCGAGACTTCTGCATAACATCTGTCCAGCATTTCTCTGCCCCAACGCAAACCCTGAGCGAGAAATGGACAAAAATGGAGGGGGGAGAGAGAAAGGAAATTATGTGAAAGGGGAGGAAATGAGGACTAGAAAAAAGAAAGAAAAGGTAAAAGAGCAGAGCTTGGGTGAGTAGAGAGAGGACGGAAAGGTGATGAACATTCTAAATGGAGGGATGAATGGATAATACACGAACAATTCAGGAATTTTTAGGCAGTTAAAGCTCGGTGAGGAAATAACCTCTTGCTGATTGGATAACGTTCTTTTTTTAAACCTAAATAATGAATTTCCTGCTCTGCTAACTTGGACAGAAGCTTCATAATTGGTATTCCTGGACATATTACCCAATACTGTGTATCTTCCAAGAGATTTACTTTCCTTAGTTTTTATTTTGACTGAACTCTAATTATTCCCTTATTTTTGCTTGGAGAGTTTACAGTAACTCGCTGAGAGTTGCAGGAAGAAGCAGTAAAAGCTACTCATGTGACGTGCAGAAATAATTAGAGTCTACTGTTTGTGTCTGTGTTACAGACTCAGGGACAGCCACAACACTACATTCCCTACTGACTAACTCAGTTTGTCTGGACAGAAGGATTGTATCATTGTTGGTAAACTGTCGAAAAAGGGAAGACAGCAGTACTCAAAACTACTTATGAGGATGAGTCTGTTTGGGTCTTTTTTCATCATACTTTAGCCGATTACCCTCTGAAACTTTTCATATTTGGTCCATACTTTCTCTAACTGGTAAAGCCAGTTCTGGAAAACTGCCCTAAGAGGATTTCTGTGCCCCAGATAAGCACATCAACCTCCATTGTCTTGTTGGCATTTATTGGCCGCTTGGACATGTCAAGCTCCACTTCGGTTCTGCTTTTTATGGGATCATACCGAGTCCTAATACACCAATATACTGAACCTGTTATATGGTTGTTAAACTGAACAAATACCATTTACGAGGCAGGTCGGAGGTTACATGGGGGACAACCTACTCAACGCGACTCATAAAAATACTCTATTACAATGTTTTTTTTGACAGGAGAGGTTTGCTGTCAGTCCTTCACTTTTTAATGCACTATAAAGTCGCCCCTCCCCATCATTTTTCTTCGAGCATGGTAGTGTGAAATACTTCAACATGTGGATATTGTTATTTTATATACATAAGTTACATATATCTTTAGTATTTTGCATTAAGGTCAGGAAAATATTTCTTTATACGAATTGTAGATAAGTTAAGCACGTCACCAGTGTTAAGTTACGTACGTCCACCTTCTCCTTTTGCAGACTTTGTTGCTCTGTATACAGTGCCTTATCTGATCTCTTTCTCTACTCCTGTTATACGTGTGATAACTGTGGCCCCTAAAGATGGTACTGTTGAAAACTAATGCTAGATAAGTGTGTTAACAATCACATGTTGACATGTAGGGCCACTTACCAAGCTTGGTTTAGTTGGGAGTGTAAAGCCCCAGCTTCAATGGATTTTTCATGTCAATTAAGAGCAGTGGAGCAACAGCACTTTGACCTGATATATTGTGATTGTACGCAACTAGAGTTAATCTTAAGCGTTGAAATTGCGTTCCTCATTTTTAGAAAAAGGCATTAATGTGGCTGGAAAGGCTTAATAAAAGTGATATGACTTCCACTATCAGACTGTAACCTTTGAAGACTGTTTTCTTTTTCAGAATGAATGAGAAAACCAAGCCAAAGGCTGCGCTAGCTCTTTACACTGAAGCTTATTAATGCAGTATATCACTACTCTGAATTTAGAACACTCTCTAACACACACCACTTTGTATATTCACAATGTCTCAAAGGGCCGTTTTTGAAATGTCAGATGTCCCACAGTGTGTGGTTGCCTTTATATGACAATTACACTGAACACCATTCTCTCATGTCTTTTAATCAATATTTTAATATGCTTGTTTTGTAAATGCGTCCAATGAGTGTAATTAAGCAATAAATCTCCCTGTTTTGTCATTTAGATGTGTGACCATCTGGCATTTACCAGCCTGCGCACACACAGCACGGTGTGTTTGATGAGCGGTGGATGAATGTGTGTTTTCTGAGTACAGAAAAATGTTCCCTTCTGTCCGTCAGTGTGTACTTTAACCTATAAGGAGCATTACATTTTATCATCTGTTTGTGTAGGAGCACTACATCAAGTGGAATAACTGATTCAGAGGCCCATTAAAGGCAGCCTTTTAAATATGTGGTATTCTACTGACAGCAGAGACAAGTGCACATGTAACCATGTTCATTTTATGTTTATACATGACTGCTACAGTTAGTATTTAACAATGCCAGTATTCCAAACCTCTGAATAACAGACAAATTGGTCGTATAACGGATCACAATAGCTCATGGATCAATGTCATTTGTAAGTACATTTGTGATACTGTTAACATGCTATTTTCACAGCCAGCCGTTCATTATTGCTGGTTAATGATCAGCAAATTATGATCCTGCACCCCCCTTTAGGTCATTATTGACTCTAAATCAAAACACAAAATAAGTAATTTGCCTATACCGTACTCTATACGTTTTTGTAGAAAAGGTTTAATATATTTCCTGATCATGAATTAGTTTTGAAATGTAAAACGTGGTCAAGGTTATGGAACAATTGCAACCTTGGTTATAAGGAACCAGCAATCAGGCTGGGGGAGTAACAGATTACATGTAACGGGATTATGCAATCACAATACAAAGAAAATGTAATCGGATGTCTGGTACTTTTGAAATAAAATGGGAATTACTGGGAGAATAACAATGTTACAATACATTTTAAAATAAAGATCATTAGATTAGAGGTAGACATACTGGCTGAATGTTCTTGTTGGCATTTTGTATACCAAACATATTGTTTTCTTCTTTTCTGAGGTTACATTGTTCTGTTGTCTTAAATAAGACACTAAAGTAAAAAACATATGAACATGTCTTTAATATTGTATTTATTGCCATTGGACTTCTCTATTTATACTCATATTAAGTCACTGATTACATTACATTGGAGCATTAACACACAGCTCTGGAAAAAATTAAGAGACCACTGCAGCACTATCTGTCTCTCTGGTTTAACTATTTATAGGTATGTGTTAGAGTAAAATGAACTTTTTTTTATTGTATTTATACTATTATCAACATGTCTCTGTGTTGGAATTCAACAGACACTTTAATGGCTGCCATACATGTAGAGATTAAGATTTAAGAAAAAATTGAAGTGGTCCCTTTCCCGGAACTGTATGTGGTTGTTTGGGCACTTGTTTTTAGTGTGTTAAATTAAATAAAAAGGAGCCCACTTAGGCAGGAAACTACACTCTGTTTATTGCAATGAACATTACACATTGGGGAGTCGTTGATGTTCATTCAGTAATACTCTCCTCTTGATCGAATACAATATGTGGAAATCTGGGATTTTTTTCTCTGTCCTTTTCAAAGCAAAAGGCGGCTTCACATTCAGGACGATGGAGTAATGCTCTGTCATAGCCGATGGGTGTTAGCGGTTACGGGGTAACTGGGTTAATATGAACGCTCAGTGTATCCAAGTATGTCCTTTGATTTCGGCTCGAGCCTGTCTAAAGGCATACAGGGACATGCCACTTTTCTAAATATGGACTTTTAACATTTTCACCCCAGCTGAAATAATGAGATTACATTAATATTCCATTGGGAGGATGGATTCAGTCCCATGTTGGCTCGGACTCATGTTGGCTTCCCTTTCACTTGTTTTTATAGAAACTGTCTATTTGAATTTAGGAAAGTACGAAACTGGTGAGTTTGCCTCTGCGTTTAAGATCTCGGGACAAAAGATTCCCTATCCTTCAGCTCAAATCAGTTGCTTGGAGCGGCCACAAAACATGGATTTATTCACATTCAAGCTGAGGTTCAACTCGACTGGAGTGCAGTGTGACTCATCGCTAGAACTGTCCCCAGAGAGTAGTACCAGCACCAGTTTATGGCTACAGGGGTACATTGAAAGCAAAGCAGCCAGTACAACACACTGCACTTTGACTTTCACTAGTGAATATTTTAGCTGTATACAGTGCCTTGCAAAAGTATTCACCCCCCTTGGCTTTTTATCTATTTTGTTATACTACAACCTGTAATTTAAATGTTTTTTAATCTGAATTGTATGTGATGGATCTGCATAAAATAGTCTAAGTTGGTGAAGTGAAATGAGAAAAGAATATATATAAAAAAGTTTTTAAATAAAAAACTGAACTGTGCATATGTTTTCACCCCCTTTGCTGGAAAGAACATGGGACCACAAAAAACCTGCCAAGACAGGGCCGCCCACCAAAACTCACAGACCGGGCAAGGAGGGCATTAATCAGAGAGGCAACAGAGAGACCAAACGTAACCCTGAAGGAGCGGCAGAGTTCCACAGCAGAGACTGGAGTGTCTGTGCATAGGACCACAATAAGCCATACACTCCATAGAGCTGGGCTTTATGGAAGAGTGGTCAGAAAAACATTACTTAGGGTTAAAAATAAGAACGCACGTTTTGACTTTGCCGAAAGGCATGTGGCCGACTCCCTAAATGTATGGCGGAAGGTGCTCTGTTCAGATGAGACTAAAATTGAACTTTTCGGCCACCAAGGGAAACGCTATTTCTGGCGGAAACCCAACACATCCCATCTCCCAAAGAACATCATCCCAGGGATATTTTTCAGCAGCAGGGACTGGGAAACTGGTCCGAGTCGAGGGAAAGATGGATGGTGCTAAATACAGGGATATTCTAGAGCAAAACCTGTTTCAGTCTGCCTGTGACTTGAGACTGGGACGGAGGTTCACCTTCCAGCAGGACAATGACCCGAAGCATACTGCTAAAGCAACACTCGAATGGTTAAACTGGAAGAATTTAAAACTGTTGGAATGGCCTAGTAAAAGCCCAGACCTCAATCCAATTGAGCATCTCTGGTTTGACTTGAAGACTGCTGTTCACAAGCGGAAACCATCCAACATCAAGGAGCTGGAGAAGTTTTGCCATGAGGAATGGGCAAAAATCCCAGTGGCAAGATGTGGCAAGCTCATGGAGACTTATCAGAAGCGATTTGCAGCTGTAATTGCCGTAAAAGGTGGCTCTACAAAGTACTGACATCAGGGGGGTGAATAGTTATACATGCTGAAGTTTTCTGTTATTTTGTCCTTTTTGTTGTTTGCTTCACAATAAATAAATAAAAAACATCTTCAAAGTTGTAGGCATGTTCTGTAAATGAAATGATGCAAACCCTCAAGCAATCCATTTTACGTCCAGGTTGTGAGGCAACAAAACATGAAAAATGCTAAGGTGGGTGAATAGTTTTGCCACTGTACAGTGGGGCAAGAAAGTATTTAGTCAGCCACCAATTGTGCAAGTTCTCCCATTTAAAAAGATGAGAGAGGCCTGTAATTTTTATCAAAGGTATACTTCAACTATGAGAGACAAAATGAGAAAAAAAATCCAGGAAATCACATTGTAGGATTTTTAATGAATTAATTTTCAAATTATTGTGGAAAATAAGTATTTGGTCAATAACAAAAGTTCATCTCAATACTTTGTTATATACCCTTTGTTGGCAATGACAGAGGTCAAACGTTTTCTGTAAGTCTTCACAAGGTTTCCACACACTGTTGCTGATATTTTGGCCCATTCCTCCATGCAGATCTCCTCTAAAGCAGTGATGTTTTGGGGCTGTCGCTGGGCAACACGGACTTTCAACTCCCTCCAAAGATTTTCTCTGGGGTTGAGATCTGGAGACTGGCTAGGCCACTCCAGCACCTTGAAATGCTTCTTACGAAGCCACTCCTTCGTTGCCCTGGTGGTGTGTTTGGGATCATTGTCATGCTGAAAGACCCAGCCACGCTTCATCTTCAGTGCCCTTGCTGATGGAAGGAGGTTTTCACTCAAAATCTCACGATACATGGCCCCATTCATTCTTTCCTTTACACGGATCAGTCGTCCTGGTCCCTTTGCAGAAAAACAGCCCCAAAGCATGATGTTTCCACCCCCATGCTTCACAGTAGGTATGGTGTTGTTTGGAGGCAACTCTGCATTCTTTCTCCTCCAAACACGACGAGTTGAGTTTTTACCAAAAAGTTCTATTTTGGTTTCATCTGACCATGTGACATTCTCCCAATCCTCTTCTGGATCATCCAAATGCCCTCTAGCAAACTTCAGACGGGCCTGGACATGTACTGGCTTAAGCAGGGGGACACGTCTGGAACTGCAGGATTTAAGTCCCTGGCAGCGTAGTGTGTTACTGATGGTAGCCTCTGTTACTTTGGTCCCAGCTCTCTGCAGGTCATTCACTAGGTCCCCCCGTGTGGTTCTGGGATTTTTGCTCACCGTTCTTGTGATCATTTTGACCCCACGGGGTGAGATCTTGCGTGGAGCCCCAGATTGAGGGAGATTAGCAGTGGTCTTGTATGTCTTCCATTTTCTAATAATTGCTCCCACAGTTGATTTCTTCACACCAAGCTGCTTACCTATTGCAGATTCAGTTTTCCCAGCCTGCTGCAGGTCTACAATTTTGTCTCTGGTCTCCTTTGACAGCTCTTTGGTCTTGGCCATAGTGGAGTTTGGAGTATGACTGTTTGAGGTTGTGGACAGGTGTCTTTTATACTGATAACGAGTTCAAAAAGGTGCCATTAATACAGGTAACGAGTGGAGGACAGAGGAGCCTCTTAAAGAAGAAGTTACAGGTCTGTGAGAGCCAGAAATCTTGCTTGTTTGTAGGTGACCAAATACTTATTTTACCGAGGAATTTACCAATTCATTCATTAAAAATCCTACAATGTGATTTCCTGGATTTTTTTTTCTCATTTTGTCTCTCATAGTTGAGGTATACCTATGATAAAAATTACAGGCATCTCTCATCTTTTTAAATGGGAGAACTTGCACAATTGGTGGCTGACTAAATACTTTTTTGCCCCACTGTATATGTCGGATGAACAGCTGCCTGTGTCTCTGCTGTATTGGTCGAGTTGCTCTTCAAGTCCTAACATATTGATGTTGATTGTGTTGACAGCTTATTGAATAGATGTCAGAATTTCTCACGGTATGTGTCTGGGATGACGAAGGAAAACAAGATGTGGATGAATGCAGGTGAAAGAATAACTAGACACACACACACATTCTTTTTTGTTGGCCTTCGCTCTTATGCTCTTTTTTCTGATTCTAGAATGTGAGGGGCATAAATCAATATACGCTATAAGGTGACAAAGACACATATAAAACACTGACATAATAACCAGCACAGGCTGCTTATATTCAGATTACGTTTTAAAGTCCAGCGAAACATATTGAAAATGCATGGGTGGTTCTTACCAGCTCTCCAACAAGAAGTGGCCTGTACTGAAGGCCTTTCCTGTCCTCTGCTAACTCTATTACGGCAAACTGAAAGCTGCAGTATGTTCCAACAGCAGTGTTTAGCTCTGCTCACTTTCAGTTAGCCAGAAGTGCATCGTCCTCTTTAATTGGTCCAGCCAAAAACATAGCCTGATACTCCACAGGTTCCGCAGATTGTTGGGGTGACTGTATATTGAATCCTAATTTATTTGTGGATCATAAGGATTCTGTTTGTATGGAAATATTTAAATGAAAACATTTAATTCATATATTTTCAGCAAGGATTTCTTAGATAGATTTAGCACTTAAAAGTCTCAAATGTAACTGAAATTGTAAACGTAAATTGTAATTAACCGGCAGATGGTTAAAGATAAAAAAAAAACAATAAACTGTGCATTATAATACACGGACAAAATCAAGAAAAGTGAATTAATCATCAAAAGAGACATCATTAAAATGAGAAGAATGGCAATAACCATCACAGCCTATATCATGCTCACATAATGTATAATGATGTGTGTTCTTATAGCTAAAAGGCCCTGCAGACCCACACACCTGTTTCCAGTCATGCTGCCTGATCATCCCTCTCCTCCTTTGATTATTTACACCTATGCGTTGCCTCCTGCTACATGTCTGCTGTGTACATGCCTACACACACTCCTAATCAGCTCTAATCAGGCACTAAGTGAAAGCACCTGTGCGGGGGAACAATGGGTGTGTGGAGGCTTTACTCTGATTATTTACGGCAAATGGGTCACAGTGTAACATTTTCTGACACGTGAAGCTAGATTAAATAAGTCATAGTAATTATTAATGTTAGTTTAACAAGAAGACATTACCGTCCTCTTCATAATACAATCATTATAAAATCATTGTTAGCGTCGCATTAAGTGAAGAATGAGTTCAATACCTTTTTTTCAGGATTGCCGAAGAAATATTTAAATAATCAGGTGGAATGTTGTAGCATGGGCCAGGAGCGGGGGCACACATTACTTTCCAAACTTTTGGTAATAACTAACATTTCTCCCGGTGCCCTCTTATTTAAATGATTTAAGATGCCCTTTGTACTTTGAGCTTGCATAAAGGGTCAAATATGAGGTGTTACTGGTTCTTGGTAGACAGCAGAATTTCATTCAAAATAGAAGGTTACATTTCGTACAACATGGATGACTGAAATGTGATCAACAACTATTTATTATGGGGGTTTTTTTGGAATGGAAAACTAGCTAATGAAAATAACTTCTCCGGGATGGTTCATATATCCTTTGAATACGCCCGGGGATAATTTGCCCTCTTTCTCTACAATAAAGGCACTGATTTGCCCAAAAAAAGTGAGAGACCTGAGATGCAAGAGAGAGGTAATGAAAAAGAGAAAAGAACGAAAGATAGTGAGAGGTACTTGTTTTTGTCTCTAATTAATCGGTGACTCATTAATCACATTCTCATATAAGCTAATGTCTCACTCCATGGAGCCAGACAATGGGCAAGGGGGTTGGGGGTTGTATTGTATGTGTGTGTCATGAAACAAAACAGGCTGTTGTGTAGCAGCGGTTAATGAAATGGGTGGTTATCAAGGCAAACACATTTCATTAAGTCCAGTGTAATGACCCGTGTCACATTTAATATCGTCCCCGCTCTGTCTGTCTTTTCTTCTCCGTCTCTCTTCTTTCTGTCCATTCTCATTTCACTTACAGGAGTACTTCAAGGTAAAGCATACCAAAATGTAATCTTTAGTTCTTCTCCAAAACATGACGACAACAAAACAAATAATCCCCCTAAAAAAAAACAAATGCAATCAATGAGACTACTTAGCGTTCCTCAGGTGTGTCAGCATGGTCAAGTATGTGTGAAGTGTCAACACATGCAACAAACACTGAAGGTATTACTGCTTTCAAAAATAATAATATTACTACAAGACTAAGAGGACTAAAAGGTTTCTCAAGGCTGCAGTGCGTTCACACAACTGTAATAAAGCGGTCCATGGAACTAACAAGACATTGAGACGTTTGTTATTCAAAGAGTCGGGCCATTAGCAGTGCTTGAAGTCTAAAGATTCCCCTGAGGGCTCCGCTCCATAAAATGATGTTCCAATAAAACAAAATTAAATCGTCTATTACGTTTCTGGGCATTTTTTACTTAACACAAATATGTTTCTAATCATAGTCCAGGAAAGGCTGTGGAGGATGGGATTGATTGTTCTGTGGCTTAAATAACTAAACAAATGTACTTGTTGTGAGCTGAACCATGATCTTTTACTTAACATACCCAACTAGATCTGTTGCATTTTTGTTCAATTTTACAACTTTACAGCATGGTCAGAAAGCCTTAATCAGATATAAAATACATTTATAATTGAGAATACATTTAAGTTGTATGGAAGTATTTTTTGTAAGACAGTGTTGTGACACTGATGAACCCTCAGATATTATTACCTTACTCTGCACTCCTGCTCAAATTGTTTTTTAGTGTCTTTTAGCTCAATGTTTTGGTTTTGCGAGTGTTGGTTGGTGTACCTTCACAGCTTTCTTCAAAATCATTGTCATGCACAGCGAATACTCTCTTAAAACCTGTGCAGCACCAAGCGGCAGACAGATAGGGTTGACCCTGAAATTATTTAGCATTTAGCAGCTAAAGAGCAGTGTAATTAATGAATGTAACTTCAGGAGGCTTGGAGGTGCATTCATCAGGTGGAAAGGAACACTTCTCCAGATGAATGTTAATGTTGCACTGTGTCTGCTAGATGTATAAATAAGCTTAACAATGTCAATAAATCATTGCAGTGTTTCTGCTGGCCAACAAATTGTCATCCGATTGCAGGTTGAGTAGGTTTTGCTCACTAAAGTAGCATACTTACTACTACCTAACAGCTTACATCCCCACCTATAGCTCTGTTTTGGCTTACAAACCAACGTGTCTTTATAAGTAAAACTCACTACTGTTTCAAGAAATCCTGATATTGCAAGAATAACCCATATTTCATTCAGATGCTAGTATTTACAGAGGACTTAAGCAGCAATGAAAGAGTTGAAAAGATCCAATTAGTAGTGAGAAAAAATTCCGGATAGTGGATCACACAAGGAGGAAGGGGGCTCAAAGATTGGGAGAAAATGACATTCAAATTCAAATAAAGAGAGAAGGTGAGAGAGAGAGAGAGAGAGAGAGAGAGAGAGAGAGAGAGAGAGAGAGAGAGAGAGAGAGAGAGAGAGAGAGAGAGAGACGGCAAACACACACTAGAGAAAGTGCTACATGATGAATGTGTCTGGTTGAAGTGGAAATAGCCACCTCAGAAATATTACCCTGTCCTCTCTCACTTGTTACAAAGATACAAATTACTCTCCGTTCGAATATGTTCAGCACCAAAGATATTCAGGTCACGGAAAGGTTATACTGACATGTTTTATCATAAGTTTGTTTCAAATTGTGTCGCCTCGCTTTTCTCCCCTATGTATTTATCTCTTTCTCTGCTGTTTGCCATTATTTTTAGTACACCTCTTTTGTCTCTGTGTTTAGTAACAAACTGCGATGTCAGATCATGAATGTATAAAGAGAACTGGATACAGCGTTGGATGCAGGACACCGTTTATTCTTATGAAAGTTGCTCAGTGGCGCATGAAGCCAAAATGGCCTGAATCTCAGGAGCAAAACTACTCATATCTGAAGCCATAGAGAATGCACAGTTTAGCTTTCACTTAAACCCCGCCAATCTCCAACTTTCGGCCAATGAATGGATAGGGAAAATAACACTGGTTTCCGCATTTAGTACATTAGACTCTAATGATTTAAATAAGGTTTATAAAAGTTTTCATAGGTTTGTGATTTAGTATATAAAAGTTATCCGCTGATTTACAGATGTCTTTTTCCCAATGTAAGTCAATGGAAAACATTCATTTGGGGCCCAATGACGTGAAGGATTGACACGGAAGTTTTAGTACTACCGTATGGCCACTACGGATCATTTCTTCAATGTCCAGCACACTTCCTAGGGGCTTCTCTGGGATCCCGAGTCACGCACTGCTGTGTACCCAGTGCATGTCTTGTCCTTGGTTTGACTTTGTTGATGCTTTAGCGGCAGACAATTGCCGGATTTCATTTAAATAATTCAGAAATCAGGTAGAAATGGAGTAAAACTGATTTTTCCTTTGCTGAAGATTGAAGATGTATAAAAGATAAATAAGGAAGGAGAACTAATGTTTATAAGGGACAGAGAAAATGGAGAATAGTTGTTAGGGAAGAGAGGAGGACAGATGGGAATAAAACAAAAGATTATAAAAAGGAAATGTCAGACCATTTGAATAACAATGGCCAGCTTTAAGTACATTACACAAACCTATTAAGGCCTGCTCTAGTTCAGTCCTACACAGTCTTTACTGAAAATATTGAGACAAAAAGTAATTTGATCTCCCTCCACTTCCCCTTAAATGAAGGATTCAGTCTGGGTTACGGATAATGGATTTCAGAAAAAAATGAATTTGAACATTAGGACGGCTGTTATAGATTAAATAAGAGAGCATTTGGTTTATGATTACACTTAATGGACACAATACTTGCTTCAGTAATGAAAATACATGTTCCAACTAGACAGGGTACAATCAAACATATGCTGTTTGTGTCCTGTATCAAACCAAACTTCAATGTTAACATAGTTTAGCTTACAACATACGTGATGAATGTAACATACTGTACGTTACTCACTTATGGAACTTATGTGAGTTGCGTTCACAATTGGGAAGGATCATTTTTGTATGTCTTCTGTTTTGGATAACCTCAATATCAAATGCAAAACAAACAGATACCAGGGAAAGAAAAATACAAAATGGACAACAGAACAATGTAACCTTAGGAAATATTGTTTTTGGAACAAGATAATTGGTAGTAGAAATGTAACCCACCTATTAAATAAAAAAAAGAAACCTAATTCATGCTTAAAGTACTCTCCTACAAAGCAGTACAAAAGAAATAAATAAGATCTGCTCCTTCTTACAATGAACACAATCTGCTCCTTTCAGTTTTTTTGTGACATTGTAATCCTGTTTGTAATCGCCCATTTTTAGAAATGTAACAGTAATCTGATTACTACTTCACAAAGTAATTTATTTTCAATTCACAACGTTACCCGAGTATTTTTTTACCTCTGACATTTCACAAAACGTGGATACTAAGGTGAAGTTTGAAAATGTTTGAGTCTAAAGCATTAATGTAGTGATAACATTTTAAATGGATGAACTTGGAAAGAGCTAGGCTAACACATGCATCTTGCTAGTCAAGACAAAAGATGTCCTCTCCTGCTCTGTATTTAACACACAGACAGTGGTTTCTATCCTCTCATCTCACCTGTTAGTTCACATTATTGTGACAAATATTTGAATTATGAATTTGACAGAGTGTGTGCAATGCAGGATGCAGATTGAATGGTTCTTATTGTGAATGAAATTACTTGCAGGTGGAAGTCATGAATATAAATGTGCCTTCCATCTGTGATTAAAGCTAGAAAAACATTTGATTTGCTCTCTTGTTACAGAAAATGTAATGTCCTGATATGCAGCACGGAATATTGTGTTTTATTTTTCGCTGCATTATTATCTCCAAGAGTTGCGTCTAACACATTTTAATACTTCTCAAAACTAACTTTGAGATCATTTATCAAACTTTTTTTTTTAAATGTGAGGTCTCTGTCTGGTAAACTCATTTTATTCTCTGCATATTGGTTTTCTCTGTGAGGCAGAGGATTATGAAAAGTCCCGCTCCATGCAGACCTCACATAATAATGCTATGAATGAAGTTTGTTGAAGTCTACCAAGAGTAAATAAAGTTTGTTATTAATGTCTCAGTGTTGGCTAACCTGGCGTAAACCATTTTGCATAATCATTCCACTTTGGTTTCTCCCCATCTTGTTTTCCTGCTCACTTTCTCCTTGTTTTTCTTTGCCTCTGTCAGAGGTATCGATGTGTGAGAGACAGAAGGGTCTGCATCTTAAGGTTGGCTAATGCAATTAAACTGACCACTGGGTTTTTAGTGTGTGTGTGTGTCTGTGTGAGAGAGAGAGAGAGAGAGAGAGAGAGAGAGAGAGAGAGAGAGAGAGAGAGAGAGAGAGAGAGAGAGAGAAGAGAAAGTTTGAATCAAGGATATAAGTCAACTTCAATGGTCTGTCATTGTCTGAGCATTATTCTGAGTAAGCGTGTGTTTGTGTGTTGATGAAAAACACTTGTTTGTGCCCTTCCTCAACAGCAATGGATAAATAAAACTGTGTGTGTGTGTGTGTGTGTGTGTGTGTGTGTGTGTGTGTGTGTCTCTACATAATGAGCCTCTTCACTCCGTTATTTTCTAGACCAGTGGCTGAATCATGCTGCATGATGTTTCAAGTGGAAAATAAACAAAGGTTACCAAGTCACCTCGACCAAACACACGCACATACACATGTAGATGTGTGTTATATACACCAAACATTACAAGAGTGCCGTGTCCCCTGGGTCCCTGCTTCTCTGTAAGTTCCCCATGTAAAACTACAGCACATGGAGCAGTCCTTTCAATACTGTAGTTCTGTGTGATGTGTTTATAACATATCATGTAAATCATTTCTGTTAAGTGTGTATGTCTCTATTCTCAAGTTTTGTATAGCTTATTGGGCTTTCCCATTTAACACGTCTTCATTTTGTCTTGATTGTACTTGCATTCTTACAATTGTGAATAACTAAATGATATGAAACAAGTGTGTATGAACAATATTATAATACGGTCTGTTAAGTACCCTGCAACCAGTTTCCCTGGTGTAATAAATATAGAAAATATTTGTGCTCATGCCAACTGCCTGTTACTGGTGCGGTCGCTTATGTCTCAGGATGAGCACTCTGTTTTATCAACAAACATACATTGACTGTACAGTTTGTCTTTAGCTTAAAGTGTGTGTTGAGTGCAGGATTCGTTTAAGGCATAAGGTTTCAAGGTAGGAGTAAGGTTAGTGTTAAACATAAGTTTTGTGTAAGGAGTAAGTTTTGTGTAAGGAGTAAGGTTTGTGTAAGGAGTAAGGTTTGTGTAAGGAGTAAGGTTTGTGTAAGGAGTAAGGTTTGTGTAATAATAATAATAACTTAAATTTATATAGCGCCTTTCAGGGGACCCAAGGTTGCTTTACAGGAGTAACAAAAACAGAATAACAGTCACACAAACAGTCTGGCAAACAAAACAACAAATAAAGTAGGGGCCTAAGGCTTATTAATAGGGGCCGAAGGAGTATGGTTGTTGTTAGGAGTAAGCTTCGATAAGTAGGAAGGTTCGTTTAGGAGTAAGGTTCGTGTCAGGCCTTAAGTGTAAGGTTTGTCTAAGGTTCGTGTTTGGCGTGAGGTTTGTGTTACACATAGGGTTCTTGTTAGCCATAAGGTTGGTTTAGGAGTAAGGTTTGTTTAGGAGTAAGGTTCCTGGAAGTAATAAGGTTTCTGTTAGGAGTAACGTTTGTGTTCTGCGTGAGGTTCGTGTTACATGTAGGGTTCTTGATAGCCATAAGGTTTGTGTTAGGAGCAGGGTCTTGTTAGGAGTAAGTTTGTGTCACGCGAAGTGTTTTTGTTTGCTGTAAGGTTTGTGTTACGGGTAATGTTCATGTTAGGAACAGGTTCTTGGTGACCGTTATGTTTGTAACTTAGGAATTTGAATCCTGTCGCCGGGAACCACTGTCCATCATTGCCCCCCACTGAGGCAGGTCTCATCTCTCATTCAGGCCCCCGGGATGCACTGTGCCAAGTCTGGCGATCCAGAACCTCTCCCTTCTCCGTCGCTGGACAACAGTCCATCCGGAGCGGCACTCCAGGACCATGGTCCGAATGGATCGTCCCATCCATGGAGCAGGAAATGTTGCACCAATGGGGTATGTGTGTTTTTTGTCTCTAGAATATTGTACCTATGTTGAGTGAACCTAATTAGAATTGTGTTTCCAGTCCACATTGTTTACAGGTGATCAGGTAGACACCATTTTTGGAATGTGGGCTACCCAGACCCTGTTTTATAAACATTGTTGTTGTGTTTGTTTCACAACCAGGTTTGGTGCTGAACAAATTCCCCATGCCCCTTGGATTTTGGGGACATCAAGGGTTGCATTTTGGCCTTAATCACGTAAGATTGCAGGTTCCTGTTTTTTCTGAATGCAATAATTCTGTGATCCTGTAAAATGTCAGTTCCTCCTATGAAGTTTTGGAAATTGTTTTTAATCACACTGACTAATTTTACCATTGACGGAGAATATGTAGTGACAAAGGGCAATATGGAGGAAAGGAAACAGGGTTTGGTCTGCTGGAAAGTCTTAAAAGACTTTCTGAGAATAAAGCCAGAATACCCCCTGGTGAGCAATGCTGCAAACAGCGTTTTAGTGGCCTTTTTGAAGTCCTCTTTGTCGCTACATATCCTGTGAAATCTCAAAAGTTGTGATTTTACCAACCCCGCATAGGTGTGCTTAGGATGGTGGCTGGTTTTATGGAGCAAGGCGTGAGTATCTGTCTCCTTGAAAAATACTTTACTGTCCAGTTTATTGGATATGTGGAAATTTGTTCCCTTGTATGTGGTGGTGTCGAGGAAGTCCACTGAGGTATAGCTTGTGGTGGATTTCAGTGAGATTGGTGTATTGTGATTGTTAAGGGCGATTACAAATAGGTCAACATCCTCTATAGAGTGAGGCCACACACCCCAGATATCATCCTGATACTTAAAGTAATGTGTCGTTTTTTTCTGACAGGAGGCCAGGGCAGAAGTCTCCCACTCTGCCATGAAGATGTTTGCATAAGCAGGAGCAAACTTCTTACCCATGGCTGTACCTTTGGTTTGTATGAAAAATTCTCCATTAAACTCAAAGTCATTACGTGTCAAACTGATTTCTAATAATTGTAATATTTCCTTGTCTGGTCTTTTTTTGTCAGGGTGTTTCCGAAATATGGTCCTAATGGTCTGTATGCCTTCTTGGAGGTCAATATTAGTGTATAGACTGTCAATGTCCATAGCAAATAAAATGGCGTCCTGGGGGATATGGAGTGTTTTAATTCTTCCTACAAAATCATTCGTGTCCTTAATGTAGCTGGAGTGTGTGGTGGAGAGAGGGTTCAAATAAAAATCGATGAACTCGGCCGTGTGGTAGGTCTCGCTACTGCAGTCAGAGACGATGGGTCTGCCCGGAGGGATCTCGTACGGTATGCTCCATTTAATCGGATCTTTGTGGATTTTTGGCAGCATGTAAAACAATCTGGCTCTGGGTTCAGAGGTGCCCAATAAATACCTTTTTTGTTTTGCATTAATTAACTTTTTGTCATATAGTGTTTATCCAATTTTCTCAACCAATTTTACTGTGTCAAGGTAGATGGGTTTGTCTAATTTGGAATAATAATTGGTGTCCCTTAATTGTCTATATCCCTCCCATAAGTACTGGTCCCTGTCCATGACAACCACTACACTGCCCTTATCGGCTGGTTTAATGATGATATGTTTGTTGTTACAGAGTTCCTTCAATGCTGCGACCTCCTCTGGGCTGAGGTTAGGTTCAACACGAGACATCTGACAGCTGCTGTCAAAGTGGTTGACATCCGCCGTGATGAGTGCAGTGAGTTCCCCCGGCAGTGTGCCGGCAGGGGGTGTCCAACTGGACATGGGGGTGAATCGAGGTGGGTCGGAATCTGGTTTGTGTTGATAGTATGCCGCCAATTTCAGTCTTCTGTGGTACTGTTGAATATCCATCTACTTACAATTTGCAGTTCGTCCACTGTGAATGGTGGGAATCGGGCTACTTCGGATTCTCCCATTATGAGCCACTTTTTACCAACAATAAGACCTCAGTCCAGGAATTTTGTGGTTGTGTTAAAGTGTCTTTGTGGTCTGCGTGTTGGTGTCAACGTTGCAGTGAGTGTGGACTGTAGTCCCAGCCCTTGATCCAGGCACAGTTGGCTCTGGACAGCTGTGTTAAGGCTGCGTGTCAGAATAGGGGGCCGAGACCTGACTGAACTGGGAGGCAGGTGAGGATGTTCCAGAGAGCGCTCCAGCTCCTCCATCGACAAATCCAAGATAGGATCATTCTGCATGATCTTACACAGATTGAAAGGATGAGGATGAGGAGGAGGAGGAGGAGGAGGAGGAGGAGGAGGAGGAGGAGGAGGAGAACGATGGGCAGGAGGCTGACCCACAGCCGTGGGCCTTACACACTGCTCTGACTGGGCCGATGTTGCTATTGTTATGTCCGTGAGAATGTCCGTCAACAGAGCCTCTGTCCGTGTCAGAGTGGCGGCATGCAAACGGCGGCCCAGATTTCTCCTAGCCCAGGATGAAGCCATCTCAAGTGGAGCCTGCCAATCGTTAGTAGACAGTGCCTTCAATTTGTCCACCTCCGCGCCCCTGACAGCCATGTAGTGATCCCGTAGGATCAACATGGTTGTGAATGACCAATTTTTTGCATTTCCCTCAATCAGGGCCTTGGTTTTCGAGGCAGGGAGACGCCGGTTTGATGACTGTGGCCAGGTGTTCGGTCATCTTGGCTATGGTTGGTGGAGGATCCTCGGCTGACACATTTTTGAGGTGGTGTATGGTTCTTAACATTGTGTGGATACCCCGTACTTTCACTAAAAAGTCGGGATCCTCTGATTGGTGTCTTTTAACAGGGGTAAGTAGTGTTTGTGTACTGTTTGTTGTACCTTTTGTTGTTTTTTGTGTTTTGTTTAGTACTGTTATTTTTGTACTTTTCATTTCGGTTCCTGTTGGGATACAGAGTTTCAAAAAAATTGAGGCTTATAGCCTGGCTCTTGGTTGTGTTGCGGGGAGCAGTTGTCCCCGTAGGTTCCACGTCCAGCCCGTGTGACCGATGCGTAGAAACGCTGGTAGCTGTTGGAACGCTGGCCGGTCGAATGCTGGCGGCCATAGGAACGTAGACCACTGAAGTACTGCCGGTCATTTGAATGTAGGCCGCTGCCATACTGACGGTCACCTGGTTGGTAGTAGCGGCTTTGGGAGTTACCGTTCTGTGGCCCCCCGTAGCCCCGACGTTTGTCACGGCCACGGCGGTAATCCACCACAGTCCAGTCCCTTCCATCATCATACCGTCCACTCATGACCAAGGAATGTTGTGCCAGGCCTAAATGAATAAAGATTTTTATTTTTTTTAAAGAGTTTATTCTTTTTAATTTTAATGTTTTTTTTTTTTTTTTTTTCAATAATTGTTAAGAAAGATGTGTCTTCAAGGTAAGTTGTCGAGGGATGTTACGGGTAACGTTTGTCCGGGGCATAAGATCACACTAATTTTTAATTTATTCATGTAAACGTATACATTATTTTAGTTGACATTATTTTAAATCAACTTACTTGGCGCCTCTGCTTCTCCAGGACATAACAAACTGCACTGTTTCTCACAGACATATTTACTGTTCCTTTATACAATCGTCTTTAAAATATATGTTCCCATACAAATAAACTGCATCCTCAATTATTTTTTGTATGAAGAAAACTTATTTTCTACCAGATTGCCCTATAACGTTTCAAAAGTACTCCTGATGACTGTACTGACAAAATGCCTTGCTGAAGTCTGAGTGAATGTTGTTGACTATATAAACAGCTTACTGTCTTTATTACCCAAAAACCCAATGGCTTTGCTGTTAGCAGCATACATTTGCGTCAATATGGATGTTTTGCAGAGGTTATTTAGGACATACTGTATGTCTAAAACACATTACATTTAATCATGTGGAAATGAAAGGGGATTTTTCTGGTATAATAATTATTTGAAAGTGCAAAATATGTTGCTGATGCCTCCAGATTATACAGCAGGTGTGAAACACCAAGTCTGTCTTGTATGTGTGTTGAAGAAATTATATATTTTTAAATAAAGTATATTGTCAACAAAAGGATGTTCAAGGAAGCAGGTAAAACAAACGAAAGAAAAACAAAAGAGGAGGCAACTTTATCGTGGATGATTTTGAACATTTTATTTCTTATGTATTATAGAGAGCCCGAGATCCTCAGTTGTTTCCTTGAAGCCCTCTGGCAGTTGTAGGGGCTGTTACTTTTTTATTTTTTTTGGGGGGCCACAAAGTTAATCATATTCCTGCATCTATACTTAAAGTATATGCCTGAAAGACAGCAAACTAAAAAACAGGATCCTGAAATATTCCAGTGATAGTTCAGAAGTAATGATGCGGTGCCTGACATGACTCATTCCATTTATTTCCACCATCATTTACCAGTTTTTTGGGCATTTCCCCTTCCATGCCTACATACTGTCAAATTTCATCAGGGTGCATTTAAGAAAAAACACTTTTTCCCCAAGACAGAACCTTAAATATCTTTACACTTTAGCTGCGGATATTCACAACGCCCTCTTAGTTTTATATAACATTACTGTATTTCACTGCAGAGGCCATAACACAAGGATCTTTATTATCAAAAGAAACAGAAGGAGCCTATTTAGTGCTAACCAGTATGAAAAGCTGGTTTATTTCTGAATGGCGAAGACTGTTAGACTTTCAAGATATATTTGAGAAACTCTTTATTTTTCAGTACGAAGGAAGCTAAAGCATCACACTTCATTTAAACTAGGGAGATTTGATTAAGTAGAACAGTTTCAGCACCATCGTCTGCCTCACTGTCGGGTGAGGAAAGAATGTAATCTCTTCAGGACGATGACCTTTTCAGAAATACAACTGTGCCCTGAACCCAAGTAACATAAATTGGTTTGGGGATGCAAACCCAGACACTAAAACTGGCTTCATGCATTTTTTAAATGTTACAGTGACTAACGCCTGAGCTCTTACATTTAAATAAATTAATTATCCCTCACGAACGCCTCAAAACAACACAGAGATATTATTTTCTTAGGGTAGTTTGTTCCTTACCGTATCCGGCCATAGCTAGGTCTCGCATTATATTTAAGATGCATGTTAATAGAAAAAGTGTGTGTGTGTGTGTGTGTGTGTGTGTGTGTGTGTGTGTGCGTGCGTGCTGCGTGCGTGCGTGCGTGCGTGTGTGTGTGTGTGTGAGGGAGGGAGTAGCAACCTCACCGAGCCCATCTGTCTTTGGAGAACAGAGCCAATTTCACAATGAATTAGGAGGTGAGTCTCTAACTAGGTCACTGGTCCTTAACAACACACACACACACACACACACACACACACACACACACACACACACACACACACACACACACACACACACACCACACACCACACACCACACACACACACACACACACACACACACACACACACACACACACACACACACACCTACTACACACTGTTTCAAATTGAGGGATAGATAGGTGGAACAAGAGGAAGTGTATTTAAAGTATGAGAGAGATAAACGGAAGAGCAACACATCTCTGAAAGAAAGGAACGTGATGAGGGTGAGAGGCAGACGAATGGAGGGAAAGAAAGAGAGGAGAGGGAGATGGAGAGAGAGAAGAGAAAGAAGAACTGCTTTTTGAGGCGTCCTAGAGAGAGGGGTGTGTGTTATGCAGAGGAAGTAATGTTGCATTAGGCTTAACAGTATTCCAATGAGGTTACAAATATTATGCTCCACAACAAATCCCCTCTCTTCCTTTGTCTCTCTCCCTCCGTCTGTGTCACTTCCAGTCTTCCGCTCGCACACAGACACTAACACACACCGGAACACAGAAATCCTCAGCAGTGTTAAATTTAGCCCGAATGCTGTGTACTTTGCTAACTCACATTTTACTTTGAAATGCCTCTGAAATATGGATGAGACAAATGGCTACGGGTGGAAAGGGAAGGAAACAGAGAGAGATGGAGTGGGAGGGTGGGGTTATCCCCAATAATTGGTTGGGAATAGAATATGCAGAGGAGGAGGATTAGTCCACAAAGTCCAAAATGGCTGCTAACTGGTTTAGCTCAGAGATTTAGCTAAGAGAAAGACTGTCAGGTAACAGAGTTCATTGTGAGGGTGTGTTCATAATGGCAGTGTCATTTTAGAGCTGGTAAAACTGAAAAGGCAAAACACCAACTGAATAAATGCTTAGTCACTCTGGAAGGAGTAATTTGAGGCAAAAACACATCAGAGGAAGTGGGTTAATTTGACAGTTTAGAATGGTATTAGCTGATGAAAAGGCTGTTATCAGTTGGGATAATAGATTTGAGCTGGTAGGGTCCTACTCTCACACATCTATAATCTATTGGTAAGCTGGATTACTATAGGTAGGTTCAAAATTGTTAAGAGTGGTTTTAGTAATTTGGATGAGAGAAAAAGAGGAAGAAGGACAAAGCAGAGGGGGGTAAGAGGTTGGATGGGTCAAACCTACACAAGACTTTTTACAGGAGACAATACGTTAACTTATTTTAATTTTAATGTACTTAACGGAACTTACATCAAGTACGTGAAGTACTCAAAAATGTTTAACCTGATAATTGTTGTTTAAAAAGAGTGTTGAAAGGTTGTGATAGAAGACATGACATTGCCTGAAAGGAGCAGTGTGCCCAGTCGAAAGCATTAAAGGTAGTGTACCTGTATAGTGTTATCGGTTATTGGTAATGGTAATGATTACATTGAAAATGCGTGTTTGAATTGGTGCTAAATGAAAAGGTAGCATCTACCAAGTAGGTATAGCTAGCTGTAGAGGCACTTTGTGTCAGCAATGCCTCAATGTTCCCGAAGAAACAACAGTACAACCTCCAGGGGATTTATGTATGATGTTAATGGGGTTACGTTATTTCAAGCAGAACATTTGAGAACCTACTGGGGAAGAAAAAACAAAAAACACAAAAGAAGAGCGGCTGTATTTTGCTTGTCAGGATGTACCAGGATGCATTAGTAATTACATTATTAGAGTTTTGAGGTGGCCTGAGCACCAGGATGTTATTTATTTTTTAACATATTTACAAGTGAAATTGTATCAAAGTCAAATCTGCCAGCATGTATTGGTTTACTTTTGAAATGAGTCTTTTTAAGTCTTGGTTGATTATGCAAAGCTTTGAAAGAAGTACAGACTTCAAATGCATCTACACTTTTGATATGGAGTAAACATAAATCCTTCATATTGAATTTGCAGTGCCTGAAGTTATTGTTATACTTTACTTTAAACCACTGCTGTTCTTCCTATCTTCATATGTTCTACTTTTATAAACTTCAGCTGTGATTATGTTGATTTCTGTAAAAAATGTCTTCAATTCGACATTTTTTTGCCAACAATATAATTTTAATAAATATTCGCTGTAGTAAACAGTATGTATTGTTTTTTTCTTTACACTTTCAAATTACCTTCACTTCCAGGTATGATCTAAATTGAAGATTACTTGCATAATTCCTGTTATTTGCTTCCATTCCGATCCTACTTATATTGCAATTATAGAGTCAAAATGTTTTTTACATTTAAATGACTGTCAGTAGATCATTTTTTTTAAGAAGACATATTTTGGACAGATTATTTGAAAAATAATATAAACTGGACATGCCTTTAGTGTATTCCTTTGTTTTCTCATTTCATACTTGGAACCAGCTGTCCACACAATTTGATTTCCTCCTTGTAATACACACTTAAAGATAAGAGCATGAACACTCAGATATATCATAATACTACCAGTCTTGTTTGTACGTGAAGGCTTGCGGGCAAACACACACACGCACGCAGATTTTTGGTGCGGTAGGTAGCAGATTGCTCCTGAAGGCAGCTCGGGGCTGATGGAGCTCTTCACTGTGGGACATGACGGATAAAAAACATGATTACAGAGTTCAGTCTGTCTTTCTTTCGCTCTCTCTCTCTCTGTCTGCAGAACCTTTTTTCAAAACAAATGTCTTTACCTTTCTCCAATAATATATCTTTTGATCATAACAGAAAGCAACTTGAATTATGATGGAAAACAGCGGAAGTGCAGAGATCAATCCCTTTGATTTTTATTTTCTCATTGAAGCTCTTCAATGTTTTTAAAGAGGCCCTTTAATGCTTTTATTTTTTTTACTGTAGTAACTAATTTTGCAAAGGCTAAAATTTTGTGTGTCCCCTGCCTGAAACTCCTCCATTGGACTCCTTTGTTTTATTCGATAACATAATGACATCACTATGTAACACTCACATTCTATTGGCTAGATCTACTCATTGAAATGATAAGGGGCAGGAAATCCCTGACACATCTCGAAGTGGTTGACCAATCACAACAAAGCAGGCCAGCTAACCAATCAGAGCAGGGTCAGTGGTTCCATCCCGAGCCCCTGCCGTCAACACGTTGAGGTGTTCTTGGACAAGATACCTGACCCCAAGTTGCTCCCGTAGACATGTCTACGATATTGTGTATTATCGTGTTTGTAAGTTGCTTTGGCGTCTATATTCTCTTTGCAATATCAGACTATTTATATATCAGTTTAGTCTTGATTTACATCTTCGTTTTATCTCTATTTTGAAGTGTATCCCTCCCTACAGCTTCACTTTGAAACTTGAGATATAACAATAGAGAGTCTACAGTCGCACTAGCGGCTCTTTGAGGCGATACTCAAGCACATCTTTGAACTACATACCGAGGCTGAAGAGACAGATTCCTGCTCAGTATCCTTCTTTTAGGACATTTACTATACTTTTCTCTTAGTTCTGTTTATCTGAATCGTATTTCTCTTTTAGTTTTAATAGTTCTGACTTGATCAGATCTATTCTGGCCATCGGAGTGTGCGTGTGCCTTATTCGTTTATGTGTGTGGAAGTATTTTTGTGTGTCTCGATGTGTGATCTATTCATAGACTATCCACCCCCCCCCCCCAAGGGTAGCGTAGTGATACTATATGACTCTGCACTCGGTGATCACCAGAGAGATCAAATAGCATTACTAACAACTGCCTGTTGATGTGAATACACACTCATAAAGAGGCAGAATCACAAAAAATAGAAATGCAATGTCAGAGAACAATTGTCGAAAATAGAAGACATTTAGAAGATAATTTTAGACTGGTTAAGAATGACCGTAAAGGTTTCATAAAGCTTGTGATGCAACTCTTTCCTTATTTTATATAGATTACTGTATGAATTAATCCTTAAATGAGTCAGAATTTCAATATTCCCGCCAGAATTTTAACAATTTTGAATTATTTTTTTGGTTAGATCCATGAAATATGGTCTGTGGTGGACACAAGTTTATGAGATTTTCAAATGTTGTTCTTTGACCAAATTCATTAGTTTACAATCAAATTGTGACGTTTTATTTACTCTATCTTAAACAGCCGGTTGCCTTCAAGTGGTTGCAGTCGAACGGCCCTAATGTAATCTTCTCCAACAGTTGACGACGACACAACCGTCATCAGCCTTATAATCGACGGTGGCTATACGGCGTACAGATAGGAAGTCGGAACACTGATATCTTGGTGCGATGATAACAACCTCCCTCAACGTCAGCAAAACCAAGGAGCTGATTGTGGTTTACAGGAAGCAACAGCAAGAGGGACACGCCCCCATCGCTATCAACGGGACTACTGAGGAGACGCTCAGCAACTTCACGTTCCTCGGTGTCCTGTTCACTGAGGAGCGGTACCGCAGCATCAGGACTAAAACCACCAGAATCAGGGACAGTTTTATTCCTCAGGCCATAAGACTATTTAACACCTGAGCTTATAGTATTTTCATGGGTACACTTTGGTTGTGTATATGATAAGACATCAAACCTTTGAAACTTTGAAAAGTAGGGCTGTAGTAGGGTTCTATTGGGGTGTAATTAATTCCTTTGAGCTTGATTAAACATGGTAAATATTTAATTACACTTTAATTATTTTTTGATGTAGTCTACAGCATCTTAATTAAGATTTTCTACGATTTCTTGAATCTGATTTCGAAAGGGCAGTGTCAACAAGCGTATTGCAACAAATTCAGAGCAATTCAACATGTGACCTAGCTTTACATGGGAAGACCAAATCTCAAATGTGTCAGTGCGTTCAAAAGGAAGTTCCACATCACATGGGTCCAGTCTTTTAAAAGGATTGGATTGACATTATTGTAGGTAAAATGTTGCAAGTAAGTTTTTCAAATTGGTTTAAAGTGTGCTTTTCAGCCCTTAAAGTGTTTTGTTAGCATAGTTTAACCTAGAGTAGTTTCTGGTGGCTTGTGTGATGGGTTTCGCTGCAAGAGAGGAAATGACTTTCTGACGACTTAATGAGTTGAAAGCAGCTCATGCCACGTTTGGTGCAACAACAGACTGGGATTGAATCATCTGTCAGGCAGCAAGAATCACTGGTGTCACAAAATGTCATGATGTGGAGCAACAAAAGACAAAATGATAATAGCCGGAGAAATCAATTCAGAATGCTTCCAAGAGCCTGACAGGAGAAGGTGTGAGTAGATGACTGATAGATAAGATACACCAATGTGGGATTAACTGTCTCCAATGATAAAAAAATAAAAATCTACATTTCATTTTAAGGAAAGAAACAGATGTTGGAAGGGGTTTTCCCGTTTTGACACCAGGTGCAGATAGTTGCTACCCTCAAAATAGCATTAACAAAAAAAAGTAACAGATCCATGACATTACTTTCTGTTTTTAGGATACAATGCCATGGTATCAAAATCCCTTTATTTTGCCTGAATTAATAAATAAAACTACCTTTAAGGCCTTCATCAGTTGTGAGCCAAATCCACGACTTACTATTTTGATAATAATCGGGAGTCATGAGCCAACTACATTGACTTAAGTCCATTTGGTTTCAGAATACCAGCATTCACATCACGCAGTATCTTTGCCTCACCTTTCTCTCGCCGGGACCCCCTGGGAAGGCGAGGCTCACTGATTGAAAACCTCTGGCCTCATGTACACCTTTTGTGAAATGAGTAAAGCCGGGGGACTTGGGATTGGTGGTGTACTTGTTTAATGAGTGTATGCTCAAGGACCTATTGAAAGAGGTAATTCCAGACATCCGCTAGGCTATAAACAAACGTGAGCTAATTTGTTAGAGCCCAAATGTTGGCTTTTTGGGGGCCATTCATAGAAAAGTTTCATCTCAAGTTGAACCAGGGCATCTGTGGAACATTAACACACCCAATTTTTATGATACACTAAAGTTAGGCATGTTACGACTTATGCTGCAATTTTGACTCTCAGAGAGACTGTACAGACAATTCAGTGAAATTCTGAATTTCTTTGTTGGATAGGTGAAAAGGAGACAAATCTGGAACAAAGAGCACTTTTTAGCTGGCACTTTGAAATATAAAATGCTGTAATACGTGTTATTTCAATTGTGTTTTTTCTGGAAACACAACCATCACAGCACCATTTCAAACAGTACTCAACATTTTGAGTGTTGTCCATCTTCATTTCTCCAACTTGTGCATTTCTAGCAAGAACTGTGCCTTTGTATTCTGACAAATTCTACTTTGTTGTTCGATAATTCATCCAAGTGCTGAGCCTTCAGCCACTCAGGACAAGCACGGAAGCACACAGTGACTCTTGATGTTGCACAGTTAGCCAAGACACAAGACCATCCCGGGGCTAGGAGTTGACAGTAAGAACAGCGTTGTAAACACAAGTGCTTTACAAAGTGAACACTTCCCCTTTGGGGCATCAGTTAATTAAAAGCTGTACATGTTTATAAAACGAACAGTGAGAAACTCTGAATAAAGCACATTGAGGGCATTTAGAACATCTCCTCCCCATTGCAAGGGAATTTCTTTAATCTTACAGTGGACTTTTGATGTATTTCCAGCACTTTTTTTCAGCTAAGTGTATCTTCCTGGAATCGACATCATAGCCGGCAGCTGATCTGCGGGCTCTTCCTGTGTCTTTGCTTTAATCTCCATTTATTGTTGAAAGCATGGTGATAAAGCCTGCTGCCAAGGGGACACAGAGCTAGCTACAGGATCAAGGACGGAGATGTTTAGCAAAGGCCTGGCACACACAGACAGATGTCTTAAGGGCTCGTTTCACTGAAAATCATTTACAGTACAGGGTGCTTTCAGAAATACTGAGCTAACGTCGAAGAAATCCCTGTCTCCACCATGTGAGATGGATTCATAACTGCAAACCATGATGTAGCATATCTATCACCACATTTTTATGTTTGTGCATTCACACAGACTGGCGCAAATATTGCCGCTGGTCATGAGCATTGGCCTGGAATGATCGGAGATTTGGCTCTTAGCTGTTTGTGTAGAAAAGGAGAGAAAACAGGCAGACAGCGGAGTCAAAGATCTAAATGTGGACAAAAATAAAGAGGAATGGAGAGAGGCTAGGAAGTAATAAGAGTGGGAGCGATATGGTGGCTTCCAAAATAGGACGGGATAAATTGGCCCCTCAGCAGTTAGTGTGTGTGGCATCAGGCTGAAACACAAATCTTGGTTCATTAATGCTTGAATTGCTTCACGGAGTCTGGTTCTCATATGTTAGTTTGCTTCCCTGCTTATTTTCTGTAACTTATCTTATGATTGCCCGCAAAAACAACACAAGGATATGATGGGGAGCAAATAAATATAGTGACGACAATCAGCGATACTGCGTATCTCACTATGGTGTCCTTATACGGGGTGTTGTGTCTTGTGATGATAAAATAACCAAAGAGTCACGATAACCATGACGATCATTTTGAATGCAATTGAAACTGATGACGTAAAACAAATCTTTGAACATATTAACATCGTTTGTCTTTTCTTGGAGCCTGAAATGTACTTACCCCCTCTATTTTTATTCCCTACAGCATGATTTCCTTCTTGACTTCAGGAGCCTTGAGACTTACAAAACTGTGTTATATGTATAAAAGAGAGCAAAAAGTGCATTTTGCATAATAGGGGACTTTTAAGACATGAAGAAACTATTATTTTCCGCTTCACTTAATTCATTATCTTCACCGGAAAGTGGACAGGGCCGTAATTTTGGCTGGAGGAGACATTAGCGCCTTCATACTGTATTTTTCCCCTGAATATGATGTTAAACATAATTATCATTACAACTCAAATTGTTTTTCGGAGGAAAGAATAACAAACACAAAGAGAAAATAATTACAGCTGAGTTTTTACACCAGCTTTTTAATAACCTATGTTTTTTTGAAAGAATGTCATTCTTTGGCTGTAACAAAATAACATTGTACTCTTGAATGATGAGTTTTAACAAAACCTGTTTCTTTTTAATGAACAAAGGGAACCTCTGCCTGCAAGAGGACAAGAATAATATATGTTAAGATGTGACAACTCAACATGGGAGTCCACAGGATCTATTTCTTGCTTACAAAAATAAACTCAAGGGGAAAAAAAGCAATTCCTATCTTATCTTCCTCCACAGGAGAGTAGATGAAGGGATCTGGGGGGAAAGTGCTTTTGAATAACTCCTTGACAAATGAAGTTTGCATCAATTCTATGCAACAAAAGGTTTTCGTATATATCTGAAACAGATCCCAAAGAGCAAGATGAAAGAGTTTGGTTCTGGGTCTTAAAATATAATAGATATGGAGACCTTATGGCAAGACAGAATACTCTAAGTGGACATTTTTCAAGACATATCTGCTTTCACACTATGCATCCTGTCATGGCACATCACAGCACAATATATAGGACTGGAAAATCGCTAATTGTATATGTAGAGAAAACCCTATATTGTCATTGTTGTTCATGCCAAAATGCATATTGCACAATAACAAAACACAAGCTTGCACTCGGAGAAAGCAGCCCTCTCACACACACACTCTCACACACAGTGAAAAAGTGCTGATGGAACTGCCGAGTTAAAGTGAAGTCACCAAAGCTACTGCAGCTTGACACAATGTGTGTTTAATCTGGGGTTAAAGCAAATAGACCGAATACCCAAAATGGTGCCAAGAATGTAAAAGCACTCCGCTGTTATAGGGTCGAGTTGTATTGTGCAAAAATGAAACTTTAAAAGTGCTGTAGTAATGATGAATGATGTACTGCTGAGTCTGGGCATCTGTCAAATATAATGGATGCTCTGGAGTCACTGAGATATCGTATATTAGAAGCGCACAAAGTACATATTGCTGCTTTTGGATCGAGCCCACTCTCTTTGATTTGTCAGTTTATTCAAAACCACTCTAAGGGGTATAATGCACGTATATAACTTCAATTCAATTTATTTATATAGTGCCGAATCATAACAGAAGTGATCTCAGGGCACTTTTCCTATAGAGTACATCTAGACCATATTAATAATATTTATGGAGAACCAAAAATTCCCACCAAGAACGACAGCAGCAAGACATTATTTATATCAAATATAATCAACACATTTAGTTTAACCTTGGGTAAATGTTCAAGCTACCGAACAGTCAATTAAGTAATTAAAAGACCTCCAACTTAACAGTTGCAACAAAAACAGATTATCTTTACACATGTATATTATGTTGACAGTAGCCATGCTGCACAATTAGTTCTTATTTTGATGCTAACACTGTTGTACTTTCAGTTAGGTAACATTTTGAAAGCAGAGTCTTTCTACTTTTATTTAAGTACAAGATCGAACTACTTCCCACCTCTGTTTATACTGTCTCAGTCTGGATGACCACTTCATCCTATCATATCTTGTCCTGAACAACAAGCATTTATTAAAACCGTTGGTAAAGTTTTTTTAAATTCCTTTTTAATTGGTGGTGTGCCACATGGCTCAATTTGAGGTCCTCTCTAGTGTTTTGTTTACTCTAAGCAACATCTCTTGTGAAAATAAATGTAACGCCACCCAACTTATGTACCAATACCATGAGCTGAAAATCCAATGTTGTAACTGTCATTTACAGCCTGGACCAGATTTAGTGCTGAATGTCTGATGTTCGTTCATTTTATTAACAAGAACCGATTTATCGAATCAGTGACCTCCTTTTAGTCAATTGTAAAAAATGTCAAAGCCAACTTTGCCAATTCTTTATTTTTCTGCCATTCATGCCTCTGATATATTCAGGTTCACGCCAGAGATTTCCTTCTCTTCATTGTTTTAAATGCACAATGCAGCCATAAGCTTAACAGATTCAAGCAAGAATTACCACAATATTTCTATTTTGGCCTCCCGTCACTGGCTTTCAGAATTTGTTTCAAAATTGTAATAATCATACTTTTAAGGCTTCATTATGCCGAGGCCCAAAATACATCTGTGAACTCCTGACCTTCTATGAGCAGTACTGCCGCCTCAGGTCATCTGGTGAGTGTCCTTGCTGTGTGTAGGTCCAGGTTAGTAACTGAAGGCGTAGCTGGGGTTTAATCAATATCATTCACTCTCTAAGTCCAATCCTTAGGTCCAATGCTTCCTCTCTATTGTTTCCATATCTCAATCTATTTTTCAAGGATCCGTCCACCAATCCATGCAGAAAGACGCCACATGATATTTCTTAAGTTATGGGGGCATTCATCCATCCATCCATGCACCGTGTCCTACCTGTGACTTTGAGTTGAGTCGTTCGTCGCACATGTCTGGATCCATACTGTAACTCACAGGTGTAATTTCCCCCGTCACCCTCCTCCACCTCAGGAATCCAGACGTGTGTAGTGTTAACAATGATGGAGCTTCTCCATTCAACCCGTTCACACTCCTGAGAAGAGACACATACTGATGAAGTTGAACAGCGTACAGAAGGATGAAAGATGTCTGGAGGATTTTTCTGTGTCGTACCTTATACCAGGTCATCTGTGGCTGCTTGTATGGAGCTAAGTAGTCCTCTATATCAGGACAGGTGATCATTTTGCTGTGGGTTATTTCTGCTTTCTCCAGGTGTCGGATTTTGCTGCTGAAGCACTTCCCCTCATCGCTCTCGTCCACAGTCATCGACATGGACACTTTCATGCAGTATGTCGAGTTCCTGAAGAGATTACAAACACAACATTGTCTACATTTTTAATGCGTTCTTTTACTGAATTAATCGACAGTCAGATTTGAAAAGGACAAACACAAAAAGAATAATTTCACAACTCTACAGTTCTTGTACGTGTTTTAGCATGTTAACTTTTGGAATTGCAGCGCACAATGTTCACTGCACTTTTTTGTCAGACGTAGCAAGGATTGTTTTTTTTTTAAACCGACTCTGAAATATCTGATCTACTTGCCTAGGATCAAACAACAGACAGACAGGCTAGCAAGCAAACATAGCGGCTAGCATACCGGAGCTTAAGAGCCACACATTTTCTTAAGAAGATTACTTAAAAGAGTGGTTAACAGGAAAGTAAATATTGGACTTGCATGTATCAGGTACCCATATTCTCATCTCCACATAATAATACAAGTTTGTGACATACAGTGACATGAAGCCACTTTTTTCCACCAGGTTAACACAGCTAACACAAATATGACTCTTAATTGGATCAGGTGTGCAAGAACAGAACTGAAGCAAAAACTTAAAAGACAGGTAGGCTCTGTGGAAAATGTGTCGAGTCTGTAATGGAGCATTGCTGGAGGATATAGATAACACGGTACATCCATCCATGCTATGAAGTTACATTTGTGACAGTAAGAGCCTTGAGCATATTTATCTCAAAACTTAGAAGTTTCTTGTGATGTGTCTGACGCAATGTCTTTAAAAAAACGTTTTTTTGTATTTGAAGTCACAAAATCTCCTCAAGGTGATGGTAATTGTTTTTGTGTGAGTGTGAGCGAGAGAGTGTGTGTGTGGGCCTTGCTGTGTGTGTTCTTTCAAGTTCACCTCCAGACACAAAGGACCTCATTGATCTCTCTTTCTTTTTATCCAACACACACACACACACACACACACACACACACACACACACACACACACACACACACACACACACACACACACACACACACACACACACACACACACACACACACACACACACACACACACACACACACACACACACACACACACACACACACACACACACCTACTAACAGGCAGGACCTGCCCATTGTCCCCTAACCATAACCTCTCATCTAAGTGAATCTGCCACTTATTCGATCAGTTCTGTGTATGTGTGTTTGTGTGGGTGTGTCATGCAGGGGACACTGGGAGTTTTTCAGTCATTGACCTAACCAAGACCACTGAGCATTGAACTCGAGGCCTGGAAAGCTTTTTATCCATCCATCCATCTCTCTGTGTCTAACCTCCTCATCAATCCATCTCCAGCCAGCAGCATCTTGTTTTCTCCTCCAGTGGTTCGGTTACCTTTCCTTGTATGCTCCTGTGGCTCCCTCTCTTTCTGTGTCTCTTTCTCTCACACATACAAATCATCCAGCATTTTATGAACCTCTCACATTTGACTTCTTTGTCCTCCAAATCACAACCAGAATTACATTTGTCAAAGCAACACATGTTAAATAAACACCAATACATCAACAATTTAGGACACGTTGGAATAAACCAATTATATTTTTAGTGCGGTCCTTTTTAATGGCATGGATTCATCGGTGAAAACGCACATCACATGCTCCTGATGCAAATAAAGCCGATGTTAATAAGTTCTTGAAAAAATAACTTAATACTAATCCATTCGAATTAAGGATAGATAATACAACAAAATACAAAAAAACAACATTCATCATTTTATGTAGAGTTCAAATGAGTATGATATGCAGGGTTTTAATGCTGCATTTGAAAATAATTAGCAGGTATTAGAAACTAGCTCGAGATACGGAAAGCAACTAACCCAATAGTTTCATCAGGACTACCTGAAGTGCAAATAAAACTCAAAAAGAAGAGTGAATGTTGGACTTAAATGCATTAGTTGTCCAGAAAACAAACTTCAAATTAATATTAATGTTGCTCAGTATCAATTGGATATGTAAATATGTAAGAGCTTGCTATCGCATTTACCGTAAAATGTTTAAGTTTGTTAAATGCATTTAAAAAAAAGTTCAAAGTCTGTTGGCACCCAGAAAAGATGGAAGGTTTTGGTACAAAAAGCCCTTTGAAATATTGAAATTATCAATGGAACAAATTGCTGCTGCTTTAATTAAATAAATGCTATATTAGAAACTAGCTGCAGGTGCATTTATCAACTAGCCCAATGTATTTCTCAAAAGTTAATGGCCACTAAAGGCTCCAAAAGGAGAGTAAAACGTGGACTTAAATGCACATTTTTTTCACAAGCATAACTTTGAATGAAGGTTAACGTTGCTGTGAATGTGCAACTAATGTACATTATATATGAAGGAGTTGGGTAACGCTGTTTCCATTATAATTTAAACTGTGACAATATGATTGTTGGACCGTTTAATTCCAAGATCTGTTGGCCACTGAAAAAGTTTTTTGTACTGGTTTCCAATCTGAAAACAACAACTGCTGCACTGAAGAGAAAGTCTGCGCCCGGGTCTTTCATATGCTTCCCAGGAACTAACAAAATACTCCCTATTTCCACATGAGGCTACATTTGCGTCCGACCTATAGCCAATGTTTTCATATATTGTATTTTAGTGGACAAGCCATAAGACTAAATGCCAATATTTAAGAATGAATTGCAACAATTGGTAAATAGTAAATTGACTGCATTTATATAGTGCTTTTACAGTCTTGTACAATCCCTAAAGGCTCTTTTAAATACACAGGTCAGCAATGACCCATTCACACACATTCCCACACTGTTGGCCATGCCACTGGGACCGTAAAATATCCAAGAATTTTGCCAAAGGATACACTTTCATCTTGAGCTGGGAATCAAACCACTGACCTACAGATTGGATTGTACCTCATAGCCACAGTCACTAGCAAGTCATTGCTAAACAATGACTTTGTCCTACCTCTACCTGTTAGTTGTACAAGTAGTGGGAAATATGCATGTGGATTATGAATCAAGTGGTAAACCTCCACATGCATGAAATACACTGATGAAATATCTTTATTCAAACAGTCTGAATCCTTGATCAAAAAGGAACAGAAACAAACAGAGTGACACCTCCAAGAGCCCAGAGGGGTTTTCAGTTAACACAGTCTTTCATCTGGTTGCTTTGATGATATTGTTCTTTACATTCATGCCAGTACAAAGAATTAAAATGAGCTAGAAAAGGTCAAACTTATACAGCTTCCTCTTGTTTTTTCTGATGTGTCCTATCTCTTTTTCACCGTTTTACCAGCCTTTGTCACGGTCTCCCCCCCACTGCCTGTCCAACCCAGAAACTAGTAGCCTAACACTAAACTGAAAAAGCAGCATGTATGTAAAGATGAACGTATTATGCACGTCTCACCATAAACATGACGATTCCATTAGACGGCGATGCAAACGCTTTGTCAGTAGTATTCAGCGCATGCTGTGCAGCACTTACGGATGCAAATTGTGCATCTATGAGTGGGTGTGTTTACATATGTGGAATACATTTAAATGCTTCAGTTAGTAAACTGGCCCTGAAGGAAAGGGCACACGAGTAGGCCTATTCTATTTCAAAGCTGCACATTTTGTTGCCATGCTGCAATTGTTTTCACACCTAAAATAATGGAGTTACCTCGATGTTGACACTACGCCAATAGACGATTTTTCATTGTTAATCAAATTAAGGCCTAAGTCAAACGTTTAAACCAACTAAATATATTTGGGATGATTGGGAAACAGGTTCACTTAAAGCTTAAGCTTTATTATATTGCTATCATGGGTACAACAATATGTTCATTGCCTTTGTTTACGAGTTTCTGTCAAATATAAAAATCACTAAAAACCACGATACCAAGAATTTGAACATCACAGCTTCCAGTTCATTTACACAGACTATCTGAGGTAAAAATTTGCTATTCATTGGTTTGGACTACAGTAAACATTGAAAACGAAAGCGGTGGAATCAGTTGATCATTTTCCTGTATGTTCTGCATTTCTTCCTGACATTTGTGATTTCTGTGCATGTTTTTGCTTTCCTTCCAGCAGTTGAATAAAGGGTCATGACTGATTACAAAATATGAAGGTTCGAAGCAGCTATCACTTTAATGAGATTCTACATTTCTGGAAATGTTAGAAATAAACTATGTGATTACAAGTCTGTACCGATAAAGTCTCTGAGAACAGATACATGTAATTAAAATATATTACTATGAACACAACAAGGATTGTTTTTGTGTAACCTTCACCGTTTCACCACATTTTTTTTTTTGCTGCTCTACTGATTCTAAATTCTTCCAATTTTCTTATCTGCAAACTTCCTCACATAAATGACACTGACTGTCCCTGAAGATAAGAGCTGTTAATGGAACATCTCAGCCCTTAAGACAGCTGCTAATGTGAATATCTGTCAGGAGGAAGGAAGAGGACATTTATGTGGCACAGGACTTTATTAAGCAGACACGAATATGCCTGCAAGAATCAGGAGAATGAGAAGATGTGCTAGAATTGCTAAATAAAAGAGTTGATATAGTGTTACAGATTAGATTGTGCAGGGATGCTATTTATGTTTCATATTGCTATTATTAGAGATCTGTTTGCATTTTATATCCTCTGGTAGTTTCATTTTCGTGAGACTTGCACACTTTACAGGCCTACAAAGCAGAGTTGCCAGCACTGATGTTTATCGGGCTCATTTATCCGACATATGTCCAAGTTATTGGCAGTCTAATCTTTTTTCAATACCACTATTAACTTAACCTAGGCTTACTTCTTCTGGTAGGAAATAAAAAAATGTCGTGTAATTGAGAGATAAGTTGTGATATTAGGATTATTGAATAAAAACAAAGGTTTCACATGTCATTATAGGTTGCTGAAATAGTCAGTCAAGTTTAAACTGTGCAGTATTGTACTCTGAAACAAACTTGCTAATGTTTAAGTTTTAAAAACAACAAATTGTTATTTTAGGTGGCTTTGTTTGTGGGAAGTGTATTTCAACAGTGTGTCACTTTAACATGTTTTCATTTGTTATGTTAAATTACGCTAACATGCTTGCAGTAGCTTCATGGGTAACAATGAGACATGAGAGTGGAAAAAATGTTCTTAGCTAAGTCTGTTACACATTTATTTAGTATTTCACTAAATGCTGTCTTTTAAGAGTTTGTATTTTCATGGTTTAATGCACTTTGTCAGCTAAAATAAACGTAAAGTAATGTGCATTTGTCTATACACAAGGGCATTGGTCATTATTATATTAAAAATCATTTTTGTGCCAAAACGTGAACTCATTTCGAATAATATCAGGCCAGTAACTGGCTGTTGTCAGTTGTGAAAATGCAAACTGCTAATTGAACCTAGCAGCTAATTGTGAAAAGGTCAAAGTTTAATGTTAACGTTGTGAATTTGAGCAAAAGCTACACGGTGAGATTTGTGCAACAACACTACTTGGTTCATTTAGGAAGAACGAATCATGGTTAGCGTTAAAAAAAGATGTTTGTTGAAGTAAGTCACTCTTTATAAGCCTATCATTTTTATCTTTTTTCCTGTGATCTGTCTTATCCATAGATGATAACAAACACTGAGTCAATGAGCAGGGCCGTACTACGTCTAATCTGTGCTTTGTATGAAAACCGATAACAGCTGATAACATTTGAAGTGGGAAAAAAAAGTGACCTCTGCTGCTCTGCATAGGACTAACAGTAGGTAATAAAAAAGTGTTTTGGGGAAATTGCCTTACAAATAAATTTGGCCGGACTTGACATTAAATGCCAGTAAAATGTGTCCGGTAAAGCTGAGTCTTGTCCTCCTGAAGATGAATGAAGTGAAAAGGGAGATTTAAAAGGTGAAAGGAAAGATTTGTGGATGCCATTTTGTGTCTAATGTGAGTGGCTGACATTGATAACCCTTCTGTTATCAGCAAGTTATAAGTTATGCTCAAATCTGATACACACACACACACACACACACACACACACACACACACACACACACACACACACACACACACACACACACACACACACACACACACACACACACACACACACACACACACACACACACACACACACACACACACACACACACACACACACACACACACACACACACACACACATACACACACACCCACTCAGCTTTTGTGTGCTTGTTTGTCTGTGGGGTCGGTTGTGTGTGGCTTGTTATTTTGTAACATGGGTAGAACAGGGTACAGTTGGTCGCCTGTATTTGCATTTGAAGACACCTATGAATAAAACATTGGATCTCACTGTTACTGCTATGCATGTGTGTGTGTGTGTGTGTGTGTGTGTGTGTGTGTGTGTGTGTGTGTGTGTGTGTGTGTGTGTATCCCTTTCGAATAACACAAATGAGGAATGTGCTGCCATGCTGAAACAGATGCCAGGTGTGAGCAAAAACATCTTTCATTACAACTGGCAACGTGGCAGCGAAATCAAACAGAAAAAGGGAATAAAACTACTTAAAATTGCATGACATGCTTTAAAATGGAAATTTACAGCTTTAAAAACGATACAACAAATCCGTTGCCGCAAATTATGACAGTCTACTAATTGAATTAGTTTTCCTTCCGTTCTGGGGGTATTCATCCTCTGAGTTCATGTTCGAGTTGAAAGCATGTTGGAGGCTATCACACTTGTGCACAGACAGAATATGCATAGAGGCTATAATGGTTTCTTTCATCAATACACTCTGATGATAATTTGATGGGACTGCTGTACATCTGCTACAGTGTTCACAATCACTTCTGAAGTGCCCTCCAGCAGGGCAGCGTCACTGCTGCAGTACAGCTCCAGGCTCTCTGTACTTTGGCTGACCGCTCGTATTTCATATTTGTGCATCTTGAAGGAGAGGTTTTTTTCATAAAAAAACACAAATTCCAATTACATAAATCCAAAATCAGCCGTAAATGAATCTCCAAATCAACCCGTATTCCATCGTATCCTCCTCATCAATAAATCAAGCTCACCCTCTCTGCAATTACCCTCCTATGATCAGGGCAGGCAGCTGGATGGTGCGTTGAATTACGGCGTTAATAGAGGGGGATGTATCCTGGCCAGCAGGCAGCGTGTTTATACCTGGACGGAGCTGCGGATTAATTTGACTATCAATCTAACTAACAGGCAGCGAGAGAGAGCGCCGACACCTGCGCATGCTGGGAAACACACACACACACACACACACACACACACACACACACACACACACACACACACACACACACACACACACACACACACACACACACACACACACACACACACACACACACACACACACACGCACACACACACACACACACACTGTTCATGCAAGTATCTAAACATAAATGTTTCTACATGAGGAAGCATGTATTAACATGCAGGTTATACATTATAAGGTCTACTGTTCTTCTGCTAACTCTGTTAATCTTAATTTATTTGAAATAAACAATGTTTAAAGAATGTGGGCGCAAAGCATTGGTTGGAGAAAAGCAACGAATCACACTAAATACAGCACAAGCAAAGTCAAATCCTTCTCTTCTGCTCGACAGATCGATTCAAATGTAAGTGATCTACCTGAGGCTGGTCAACCCATAAACTCTGTCTGTTCATTTTACTTATGTTATACGTGATTAAAGCAGGCAATTACCCACATACCTACACAACTTTCTATGCCATTAGCTAGCTAAATATATCTGCGACCAACTTGACTCACCTACACTGATTAACGCAGTGTTTACCCGGCAATTTTACATCTGGCAGGCCAAAAGGTAACAGCCCAGAGCAATAAAAAGGTTTTGAAAATTCCAAAATGAAAGACGAGTATCCTTTCAAAAATGTACAAGGTATATTAATTTGTGGAACTGCAAACGAGCACTACCATTTGTCCTTGATTGAGTGTCCATGTCTTTTCTGCTGTCAGGGACAAACTCCTGAAACAACCACTGTCAGTGACTCTTATCTATACTGCATATAAGTTCAGTTAAAAAGAACAAGTGAAATGAAACCAGCGTAGTCCGTAGCTAGCAAGTTAATAACAGGCTCGGTAACACACAACACACTAAGGACATCGTTATCACCAGAAGTATTCTGATATTTCTCCACCTACTATGATTACGCATAATTATGTATCTGTTGTGTACCAACCATATTGAAATAGCATGGTTGTTGCCGCTGCCTGTTTTGACCATCAGAAACTACGTCAGCTTGGTTATTTCTATAGCCACGATCGACATGTTGACATCAGATACTGTCTTTGAGGGGTGGCACGATAAAGTGGTTGCCTCTCAGCAAAGAAATCTTTTTTTTCCAACAGCCAACAGATTCAGGTTAGATGTGTTGCTGACTCTAAATTGCCCTCTTTTTTGTCAATGGTTGTCCTTTTTATGTGAAGTGTGTAACCCGCCTTTCGCCCAATGACAGGGGTTGGCTCCAGCCCTCGGCAACCCTTAAGGATAAACAAGTTTTGAAAAAGGATCCGAGATATATACTTATTATTTTCCAGGCAGAGCTCCTTGGCATATTCATCCAAAACAGCAAGTGCAACTGTGATTCATTTTATAATGATCAAAAAAGCCCTTAGGGCCTTTTTCAAAGGGTCACCCAAAAATAATCATTTGTAAATCAATAACTCACTTTTGTAAAGAAAGCTTTGTTTTTTCTGGAATACTTTTAAGAATTCATAAATGGAGAAAAGTCAAGTAAAGGGGGCAGCGTTCAACAAAAGAAAACTATATCAAAACATCTGTTTGCACAAAAACGTTCAAGCAACATGAGCCGTGTAATTAAGGTAATATTTATTCAATCAAAGTAATTTCAGAAATGCAATTTAGCTAAAACCTTATGAATTCAAACACTTCCCGAAAGTCAGTCTCCTTTTTGTGCCTAAAGTCTGAAGATGTAGCGTGTGTTTATGAAGAAGTGAGCCTACAGATGAATTAAGGCAATTAGTGTGAGAGTTCATAAACAGATTATTTTATTTACTTCAATTAATAAAGGTTTTTTTTCGCTTAGAATTCATTCACCGTGGAGGCTTGCAAGATGACCACAGTTTTTTTTTTATAGAATTCAAGGTCGCATGAAGTGAACAGTTGATACACAAACGATGACCTTGTGGGTGAAGTATTCCTTTAAGACCT
Organism: Eleginops maclovinus; assembly: GCF_036324505.1. Lineage (NCBI taxonomy): Eukaryota > Metazoa > Chordata > Actinopteri > Perciformes > Eleginopidae > Eleginops > Eleginops maclovinus. Next base: position 21,742,407 of record NC_086371.1, read on the forward strand.
TATGATTTAAAAAAACGTACAAAACTGCATCAAAATGCACTCACACGTAAAAAGAATATTGCATTCTTTTGGTAATTAGTTAAGAGAGTACACACAAACACATTGCCAGAGTGTGAACTCACTGACATTTGAAAAGTAGTTCAACAACTTTATGTGTCAGTGCGCTGTATAAAAGGTCAGACATATGCATGAGTGCTGATAATACTTTGTGTCAGATCAGCAACTCCAACGTGTGAAGCATTGATCGATATGTGTCACTACTGATAAGCAACAGCGACACCGCCCTATGTCCCGATGGACAGTTTAAATCAAAGACAACATATTAAAAGTGATGATTCAATTCGGAAACTTTTTTTATCAATCAGTCTCTGTTCGTGATCGTTCACTTTGGTCTAGCGCTCCCTTCGAACATATCACTTAGCTTGAAAAACTAAAACTTTAGGTTACATACCGAACCTCCAACGGTAGACCACGGGATCCAAAACATTAAAGGAATTCTTGATTTGGAGACCACGGTCTAAATGGTTCAAATATATATATTTAGATGAGTGTGATTGAAGATATACTCTACTCATTAACTATTGGTAATGCTAACCCTACTAGCCTTGAATTTTGTGAACGAAATATGCTATGCATTGGTATACCACTATCATAGTACACAGGAATTTGGTTTCTTAAAAGCTAAGATCACATTCTTTCTGGCAACATAGTTGTTGTATTGAACTGTGCTGATGTTGCTTGTTTATTGTATTGTTTGCTTTTGCGTTTCTCTGAAATCAATAAAGTAAAAGTGCAAAAAAAACAATGGAGCTTTGATGGATTTAAAAACTGGTTTCTTTTTTTTACTGTGCATAATGACATTTGACCACCCACATTAAATACAGTTACAGTATGTATTTATTATGGGTATTACATTGTGCTGGTGGTGGACTTCACCAGCACAAAGAGGTCTCTAACCCCCATCACCATCAGGGGGGAGGAGGTGGTGAACACCTACAAGTTCCTGGGAGTGCACTTGAACAATAAACTGGACTGGAGTGACAACACTGATGCTCTCTTCAGGGAGGGACAGAGCAAGCTGTTCTTCCTGAGGAGGCTCAGATCCTTCAACGTGTGTATGAGGCTGCTGCAGACGTTCTACCAGTCTGTGGTGGCCAGTGTGCTCTTCTTTGCCGTGGTGTGCTGGTGGGGAAACACCAACAAAAGGGACGCTGACAGACTGAACAAGTCTTGTGAGGAAGGCTAGCTCTGTTGTTGGAGTTAAACTGGACAATCTGGAGGAGGTGGCTGAGGGGAGGACGAGGAGGAAACTGGACAGTATCCTGGATAACCCCTCCCACCCCCTCCATGCAGAGCTAGTGAAAATGATGAGTACGCTCAGCCACAGACTCATCCCACCTCGGCACAGCACTAAGCGCCTGGGAAACTCCTTTGTGCCTGTAGCTATCAGGCTGCACAACAACGGGTTAACCATGTGACTCACTGACAATAACCCGGACTGCACATCAAGCCCGCACTCTTGCACTTGTGCACAATAACTTTGACCTGCACTCCCTCTCTGCACACATACATGTGTATAGTTTTAACAATACTTTTGTTACTTATCTGTATATAACTTTTTTTAGAATTTAGAATTTAAATTTGTGTTTCATATCCCTGTGTGAACCTGTACTGTTCCTCTTCTCTGTTGCTGCATAAACACTTGAATTTCCCCACAGGGATTAATACAGGTACATCTCCTCTTATCTTATCTGATCTTAATGTTAAAAGCTGCTTTGAAAACGAACAGTGCCTTTGGAAGGCAGGCTTGCATGGCGGACGCCCACCAGCCCTTTTTCTCTCAATATTATTAAAATACTTTTGGTGCCAAAGTGAAAATAATACTTAGCTATTGGTTGTTCAAGGGTCCATAAAGCTGCACTCTATTGTTCAACCTTGGAAAGCGATAGTTCAATATGCAATTAATGTACAAGCAATGGAGCATTTTTTATTGTTTACTCCTTTTCTACCGTGTTGTCATTGTCAAGTGTCTTTCATGTTTTAAAATGTCATTCATCTCATTCAACTTTACATGTATACACACATTCCTTTCTATTTCAGAACTCTACTGAAACCATTATGTAACTTGCACTGTCTTTTTTTTTTCTTTATATATGTAAAGTATATTGTATTTTGCATTGTTAGAAGGGGCTTGGATTTAAAATGTCATTGCCAATAACTACGCTGTTCCTATTAGGCATATGATAAAAAAGCCTTTGAGTCTTGGAATCTTGTATTAAAGACATTGCAGCAGTTTGCCTCAAGATACAGTAGGAGACTCGCCCAATAATTTGAGTTCATGTGTTGTAGTGGTGCACACAGTATTAACAAACACATTGCCGATAATTAGATTAGCACTAACTAATTGCCACTCAATGAATCTGTAGCTTTTAGGCTCCCTGAGGCTCTGGTCCATGGGGGGTGTTATCCACTTGCCCTGTTTACAATCTGACATTGTGAAGACGCAGTGGTGACTGATTCCACCTTAGCTGTGGTTTTGCAGCATAATGCCAATGGGTATGTACGGAAAGCAATGTTAACTGGCCAAGGTGACTCCCATGAATGTGAGCGTGTTGGTGAGCATTATTTGTGTGCTGCACTGAATGCATTCACCTTGAAGCCTGTATTTAAAATGAAGTTGTTGTGCAAGCTTAATCTTCTGTAAATGTGTGTCTACTGTTCAAGTTGTCTTAGTATATTTATGTTTGTATGTGTTGTAGTTATACTGTAATACTTACTAAATCAGTTTGCTTACCTTGAGCAGAGTTTTTGGATCCAAACAAAAGGATTTCAAAATAGTTACTTAGAATAAACTTAAAAATCTAACGTCATAATCATCTGATGATTTATGACGTTCATTAAATTGATTAAAGCTTAATTTAATGTCAAGATTCCTAAGTACCTAGTTTCACCTATAGTTATGAAGGGTGGGTCATGACCAAAATAATGAGGTTGTGGAAATAAGCGGCCTGTATAGGGTTTTTTTCCGGAGGCGGGCTGGCATCTCCCTAAGGGATAAAGTGCGAAGTTCAGTTATCCAGGGAAAGGTGCCAGTTGAGGTGGTTCGGGCACCCTGTAAGGATGCCACCTAGTCGCCTCCCTATAAAGGTTTTTCCAAGTATAGAATCGGAGGATGAAACCCTCTTTATTAGTCACATACATGCACACAGCAGAGCACACACAGTGAAATTGGTCCTCTGCATTTAACCCATCCTAGTGCTAGGAGCAGTGGGCAGCTATCGTGCAGCGCCCGGGGAGCAATGGGGAGGGGGGGATTGGAGGTGTCCGGTGCCTTGCTCAAGGGCACCACAGCAGGGCCTAGGAGGTGAACTGGGACCTCTCCAAGTAGCAGCCCACTTCCATATTTCAAGTCTGTTCGGGGACTTGAACCGGTGACCCTACGATTCCCAGTCCAAGCCCCTACTGACTGAGCCACTGCTGGAAGTTTAGCTGGAAGGAGACTGAAGGGCTGACCCAAGACCAGGTGGAGGGATCATATCTCAATGCTGGCCCAGGAGGGCCTTGTAATCACCTGATCAGAGCTGGTTGAGGCCCGGGAAAGGGACGTTTGGGGTCATCAGCTTGAACTTCTTCCTCGGAATCCAAATCCGGGTGAATAGATGGATACATATTAAGGTATACAAATAAAAACTTTTGAGGCGAAGCTATTGTTTCTCAAAGTTGATTGATATCAAGAACAAATTACTAGCTTGGGCTAAATTTCAAGCAAGTTGAGTTGAAAGTATAACATGGAGGTAATTAACAGCAGGCAACTGATTAGATCAAGAATCACTGGCGCGTGAGAGGACTTTTTTGGTAGCCAAGCAGCATAAATGACGGTGAAAGGTAGATAAATTGCAGGCTTTCATCTGTTTCTTTCAGATGGAATAATTCTTGATCTTTAATGTGACCTCACCACAGTGATTAGTTGAGAACCTCACGTTTACTGAAGGGGTGCTATTGGAATTGGAAAACAAACTAGAGAAAATAAGCTGGTTTCAAAATGATGTCTAGTGGTGCCACACCCTGCAGTAAGAACACAGCATTAGATAAGAGCTGTGGATGTTATTGAGTTCAAAGCACAGCCATTGCTATAGAGAGATGGCTTTCCAACACTACCATTCTGAAACACAGGTTGCTTGGTTTTCACAAATCCTCCTCTGCCCTCCTTTCGCCTGTGACATAGTCTATTTCTCCGTATCACTACCAAGCCAGATTGTATTTCAGAGCATCGTAAAAACCCTGTGAACATCAAAGTGTGAAAACCAAGGCCTACCAAGGCCTTTTTTGTTTTTAAAGACTGGCCAGAGCAGCAGGCATTGGCTGAAGTTGGCATACACTGGCACATGTTGGTCCACATTGGCAAGAGAGTAGAACTTACTCAATGGCTGCCAAGTCATAGAGGACTGCCAAAGAAACTTCAAATGTCCGCACTTCACTTCTCTCCCATTCTCCTGTCCTCTCTATTCTACCCTCCTATTACTATTGTCTGTTTGTCTTCCAGTCTCCCTCTCTCTTTATCACATTTTCTCTTCCTCTTTCCACTCGCTGTATTTCTCTCCTGCTCAGAGACTGTTAATCTGATGAAGAGAAAGGTTAAACATTTGGCTGGGATCGGAAAACACCCTAGTGGCAATTATGTGTGTTTGTCTTGTGAGTGAGTGTCCACAGGGAGCATATTCATCCGCTAATGTTAAGAGAAGCAGGTGGTCCATCTTACTATTAAAACCACAGGGGAATAGCTGAGAGATAGTACATTATTTGTTGGGAAAAGCCCTCCAAAATTACTCAAATGAGCATTTTCTTAGGTAATACCTCTATGGTTAAGAATGGTTTATTGTGTTTAACGAGAGTTACTTAGATGTTGCTCAAGATTAAAAGAAATAGAGTGAATATTATGGTCTACAGTGTACAAATCAGTCCTTTCATATGTTCAATAATCTATCCAGAACTCCTCCGAGGTTCTTTTTGTGGATGTATAAAATTTGACCATCTACTTCTGCCTTTGCTCCCAAGAAAGGACGGTTATTATTACTAAAACCAGAAAAAGTCAGCAGGAATATGTCAATATAGACCCCTTTTAGACCAGTCTACTGAAATTATATTTGTATAAATATAGTAAAACGTTGGCCCAAAATATGAATTATATTTCCTAACCGCTTTTAATTAGTTGTCCAATAATATGTACTCTAGCAATACAATCAGATATCAGATCATATTTGTGTAGTGGCTTAAACCTTCCTCGAGCCAAATCAGGGGGTATGATTTCAACGCACACAATAATCCACCACGAAAATCCACGTGTGTCTGGTGTGTGTGGTTGAACTAGTTTCGCTTTCCCCGTCTGAAAAAACAACCCCTTACCCATAAACAGACTTAATATAGCAAATAGGAGACCAAGGGGTGTCAACAAACATATTCAAGGGTGTAAACAACTAAGGTATTTAAGGTTGTTCATCGGAGAGTTTTGTTCCGTTTGATTTACCTTGCCCTGCTCTGTTCCCTTACCCAGCCATGAAAGGTATTTTTCTTCTAAAACTTTATACGTCCTGCACTTCGGTCCAACCTGATCTGCCTCCACATGACAGGTTGAATATTCAGGTAAGGCTCCTGCGTTCTTGAAAAGGTTTCTGGGACCTTAGGAAAACTCCTTTGGGCTCACTTTGTTAAATGATTAATGGGCATCTTATGTTTTTTTTCTTTAAATGGACTGTAGAGAGTTTAAAAGGAAACTAGAAGACCAGAACTCAAGAGTTCTGCCAAGGCCGCATCCATAAGTAGAAAGCACCGCTTGTATCCGACCTGTCCTGGGTTGTTACTTGAACCATGATACATCCTTCCACCAAAAAGGAGGGCTTGTATTTTTTCCATAAACCTTCGGACAAACTGAGAACTCAGAGAGAGAACAGAGAATGGGAATTATATGCAATTTAGACCCCAACTGAGGATGTTGCTGCTCATTTTCAGTGCCCCTAACCCAAAAGCAACCTCTACATTTTGAGCATTTGAACAAACAATCATTTCTCGTGACAAGAGTTTTACCAATTATCCAGAGAGCTGACCAGTCAGACAATGAGATGGATGGTAAATTCAGCCAACTAAACCAGTTGAATCCTCAACCATGCAGGCAAATATAGAATCCAACAACATGTCAGTACGCCAATCTGCTTGTAGTCCTGCCACGAAACCAAACCACCACAGACCCACCAAGCCAATTGTCCAGCCACGATGTCACCAATTGAGACAACCACTCACCAACCACCAACCGTTATCCAGCAAGCCAACCAATTCACAAACTCACTAGCCAGTCATTTTCCTTCACAGAGAACATGTTAAATTTCCATTTAAGGCGAAGTGTTGAAGTGAAGAGTGAGTAAAGGCAAAGGCATGAAATCTCTCATCTCACGCTGCCTTGTTCGCTATCCAACACTCATTATTTTGTTCTCTCAGAGTCCTTTTCTCTTTCAGTTTGTCCTCTGTCTTTCTCATACGTTACTCTCTCGTGTGTGTGCGAGTGTGAGTGTGTGTGTGTTCCCACCTACTTTTTGATTCCCCATCTCCCGGTCTCCTAGTGTTGGAGGATAGAGGCTTGGTGAAAAGTCTTTCTCACAGTGTTACAGCCTTGAAAGTAAACTGAGACCTCTTACTGTGTTTATCAATTTCTTTCCAAGTTGTGTGTGTGTATGTGTGTGTGTGTGTGACTGTGTTTCAATGGTGTCCTAATCATCCCGGTTGTATAGAGGGTCTCGGGCAGTCGCAGCACGACCTCTCCCCCTACCGCGGTCCTTATACCTGCAGAGAAAATGGATTTCTGCTTTTCTTTTTTCCTCCTCTCATTCCTCCACCTCTCTCTAAACCGTCCTTTCCATCTTTCTCTTCTCTCCATCAGCTTCCCTCTGTTTGTTCTCCATATATTCACCCTTTGTCCACATCCGTCCAATAAAACAGATTTTTCCTCGATTCTCCTACCCTTCAGCTTTTATTATTTCTGTGCCTCGTGTCTCAGGCAATGTTATTTTCCAGTTCAGGTCCGATAACAGAGCATGCCACTCCACCGATTCAAACTAAAATCATGTACAGGTCGCCACCTCTTTCTATTTCATATAAACCCACATACTTCAATAGACACAAGGAATCTGCAGTGTTTTGGAAATCAACAGGTAGTAAACACATGTCAGTAGTCCATATGAAATGAAGCGGAATAACCATCGTAGGATAAGGGGGCAGCAATATGCCCTGCATCATTTGGTTCCACAGAAAGCCATTTAAAGTAGCTGAAAAACATTTCTTTATGGCTACAACCAAGGTACAGTGGTTAAACCAGGAGTCATCACATGTGTTTTACAGAACATAATAGCACAGAATCATTTCAGAGGAGTCAAGCTGTTAATGGAACCTGCTCCATGGTCGTCCTCTGTCCTCTTCTGTGCGGTTCCTCTATGTTATTTTCTCTTACACAGCACCGATACAAGCCAGTGGGATGTGAAGCCCACAGGATGCAAGACCTGCCTTTGGGAGGATCTCGTTTTAAAGGATTTATGAATACGTCACTCTGGATTCCCCAATTAAAAACAAGCCAATAAATCAATGATTACCAGATCAACATACACAATGATGCAACTCAGGGACACAGTGGAAAACATACAGATACAATTTCAAACCAGCAATAACTCATTCATATCATACCTTTCTTTGCCTTAACAAAGACTTTTTTTGACCTTGTAAGAGCGATGACAGTGAACCAAGAGTGAAGTTGCGGGTCCCCTCCCACCCTGGAAACAAGCTGTTTGTTTTGCTCCTCTCTGGCAGGAGGCTGCGCTCCATGAGGACCAACACTGCTCACCACCTGAACAGTTTCTTCCCCTCTGCTACCAGCCTCATCACTGACAGTCACCCTTTATCCAACCCACAAACATTATGCAGGGGTGTACAAACTTTTTTCACTGAGGGCCACATAGAGAAAAACATACGAAGGACTGGTGTCCTAATCATCCCGGTTGTATAGAGGGTCTCGGGCAGTCGCAGCATGCCCTCTCCCCGTACCTCGGTCCTTATACCTGTAGAGAAAATGGATTTCTGCTTTCCTTTTTTCCTCCTCTCATTCCCCCACCTCTCTCGAACCCTCCTTTCCATCTTTCTCTTCTCTCCATCAGCTTCCCTCTGTTTTTTCTCCATATATTCACATTCATTCTCCACATCCCTCCAATGAAACAGATTTTTCCTCGATTCTCCCTCCTTCCCACCCTTCAGCTTTTATTATTTCTGTACCTCATGTCTCAGGCAATTTTATTTTCCAGTTAAGGTCTCATAAAAGAGAATGCCACTCCGACGGTTCAAACAAAAATCATGTACAGGTCGCCACCTCTTTCGAGTTCAAACAAACCCACATATTTCAATAGACACAAGGAATCCACAGTGTTACTAGAGGTCAGGTATATTGCCTCATAAGTTAAGTTATAAGTTAGCAAAATCAATCAAGTGTAGGTAAATTATGCTCGATACTTGAATATTTAATTACTTTAATAAAAAACTCAGCCTACATCACAGCTCTCCGTAGGGTTTCATTTATGTTGTTGGCAGCTCCTACCTTAAAACAGAAGCCTCAGGTTGCCTATAACAGGAGGAAATATGAAGGGTCTATTTCAAGCATGTTATGGAAATAAATTATTGGATTTTTTTTGTTTGTTCTTTGCATATTTACATTTAAATTTGGTGTAAATACTTGTCTTAAGCGTTTTCTTTTTTAATGCTAATTAGTTCCTTGAAAATACTTATTTTTATATTCTTTATGTTTTTGACCTACTTGTCTTCTGAGATTGTTTATGTTCGCACCACCAGATACCAAATCAAATTCCTTGCATGTGTAAACGCACCTGGCAATAAACTTGATTCTGATTCTGACAGCTAAAGAATGAGCTGAAACCCATGAAAAACTCACTTGAGCTGCATTCAAATGAAACACGGTGATATATCTCCGTGCTAACGTGCTGTTGGGTTTCTTAGAGACAGCAATGCCGCCCGACTAGGCGGAAACAAACCGCTTGAAATTGAAGCAGAGTGCTGTGCTCAAAGATCTAATTATTTCAACTGACATGTTACATGACATGTTTATGAATGAGTCTATATTAATTGCATATCAATATTTGCTTGAAATATCAAAGAGATCTACTTCTACTACTGTTTTGGTCTGTTACGTTGTGCAACCCTGCGTTACATAATGTGAATAAGAGTTTCTGAAAGCCTTAAATACATGCTTTCTGATATTTTCCTGCATTTTTCTGTTGAACCAAACCTCTGATTAATTTGTCATTTCTCCAACTTGGGAAAGCAACCAACAGTTAGCTCAACTCCAGACCTTTCCAAATTACTGAAAAACTTCCTATACCATGCCACCCAAATCACCGAAAATGCTTTTTTCCATTTCAAGAACAATGCTTGCCTTCGACCCTCGCTTTGCTACTGACGAAACACTCATCCATGCCTTCATCACGTACAGACTTTTGCAACAGCTTCCTCTTGGGCTAACCACACCAAAGGTCACATATAAACTTTGTCTACAGATGACTGCCTGCGCTCACCTCCACCGACGCCAAGACGATATCACTCTGTTCCTTCACAACCTCCACTGGCTCCTGGTGAATTACAGGATAAATGATAGCCTATAAAATATTCCTAAAGTCCTACCTGCTGCCTCAGGTCTGGAGATGAACCTTTATGACCACCAGGACTAAGTTCTTGACCCAGGGTCTTCTCTGTGCTGCACCATCCCTCTGCAATGGCCTCCCGAAACACAATCAGAGAGTCAACCACTGAACTGTCCTTTAAAGAAGGCGGCAAAACCAAACCCACAAAGCTTTCCTTTTTTCAGGTCAATTCCTTACTGCTTACTGTATTTTCTCTCACTGATTTTAAAGCATCTTGTTTTCTTTCATTCAGGTATGAATGTTTGTTGTATGTATACATTAAATGTTGTATTGTGTCCAGAACAAGAAAAGCACTATACAAATGTAAAATGCACCATTTTGTGTGTAGTTTCTCAGATAACTGAAACTACATACGAAAATGTAATCAAATGTGTTGATGTTTTTAGAAAAAGCTCAACAACAGTTATAACCCAGCATTGATATTATAATTCTTAGTCACAAAGTGAAGGCAGGATGTATCAGTGCTACAGTGTGCTGTCACAACCTCAGAGAGAAAGGAACATTTCTCTTGCTGGCAGCAACAGAGCTCAAGGCAGACCCAAGGCATACTGCGTAAATTAAAGAAGGCCAGGGCCTTTCTGTTGAGGTCATGAAAAGCATCAATATAAGGTGTGTATAGCAATCTCTTAGCTTTGGGCCAACCGATTGTAGTTCTATGTTTAAGAATTCACCTGAGATTTTTCAATGTTAAAACAAGACGAGACAACAGGTAGTTATTCTGATATTCTGCTTTCTTTCATATTATTTGTTTATGCCTAACATTGGGAATGAAACCTGGCTGAACTCCTCAGAACATTGAATTACACTGAGCTAGCCAGCATTGTACAAAATACAATAACATTGAGACTCTCCTGCTCCAGACCATTCATCAATTAAAATCCTGATTCTCGCCATGCAGCTGCAGGCCTTAGTTTACCAAACACACTTGGAAATGTGATGCATCTCGCATGTCCAAGTTTTCTTTTGTCGTACAAACTGTGTATGATGTGTTTGTTTATCCAACACGACGCTCAACACTGAAATGAACGTTGTTGGTTTCTACTTAAGTTAACAAACAGTTTGGTTTAGATGCATGAATGTAAAACGTTACTATCAATATGTAATGTGGTGCCTCTTGAGAGACATCAGAGCGATATGGCTGAAATACCATGCCTATAAAAATACATTAAAATGTGTAGGATATAGAGCTAGGAATTGGAGGAAATTGGAAATGTAGGCTATTTATCTAAACATTTTATTACAAAGTATTGCAATACCAGACCCTTTTTCACTCTGCCGCTCCAAGAGTGGGCTGCTCTGAATATTCGAATGGTGCATGCCATCAGCCCATCCATGTTTCGAACGGTCCAGTTTGTGAAAAAGTGCAAACAGAATATTTATGAATACCCATAATTAGCAGAACCACTATCACAAAGGCAGCAAAGAGGAAAGAGTGCCAATCCACCAATGTAAAACACTACTGTAAAATCAACGATAGAGAAGAAACAAACAAAAATAATAATCTGATCAAGGTTGAGAACTACCAATTTTAAATGAATTAAGGTGAGAAACAAAACGATGGGTCTTCTAATGGCCTCCACTGCAGCAAGGGAAAACTGGTACAGGTACGGAGGAAAGACATTCCATAGACACTTGTTCTTTTCCCCTTGACCCTCTCCGTCACGCCTTGCTAATGCACTAAAGATGATGAGGACATGGCATCAGACACACATCCATCACCACAAAGATAAGGCCTGGGCAAATGGATGGAGGGATGGATTGGTGATTGCAGGGAGGGCTATAGATGGAGGAGTAACAGGTAAGTGGGTGCACAGCAGGGTACATAAACCAATATAGTCAGGATGTGAACATAGAACAGGGGTAGAAAAAGTCATTGCCATTATGTAGTGGCTTATTTGCGACATTTTCAAAAGAAAACAAATGAGTTCAAAGTTACAGAACCAGTCACATTACTGCTTAGAGGTAGATTTGTAAATTGTATTGCAAAATAAAATGTTTTGACTTCATTGTTATAAACTGTATCTAATGGTTCTGGCTTTCAATGTCAAATCACACATGGAAGTCCAGTAACACATGACAGCTAATGGCATTCGTTATGAAAATAAAACTACTTAAAAGTTGCCTCTTGTAGGTGAGGGGAAAAGCAAATGTTTGTTTTAATGGTGAGCACAGTTAGTTAGTATGTGGTAAAATGTTACTGTTTAATTGTGGAAATAAACCAGGCACTAGCAGGCATGTTTATTACAAATATAAACAAATGATTCTTACTTATTAAATATATTCCCATTCAACTGACTGGGATTCTCTATTATGTTTTGAGGTGAATGAGTATAACCCAGATTACAGCTTTAAAGACACATTTCACTTTTGTAAATTATTATTATGTTAAGGAAACAAACCACTAACTTATGATAGAAACAAGTGATGTAAAATAAGTATGTTGGTAACATTTGTGAGGTTTTACAGATGTTATTTTAAAACGTTTGACGGTTCTGAGCTTGGAGGCATTTGCTGGTGAAGTCTTACTAAAACAATTCCAATCAAATGTTATTCATAACAAAAACGTTTCACAAAATGAAGTTAAAATTGTTTTTTGTGAACTTAATCTTTTAGAGACCATGCCATTACTAGATATGGCAAATATGTTATATGAGCAAAAAGCTGTAGATTAAATCCCTGCAGTGACTCCAAACAATGCTTACTCATTGTCAACTGTGTCAAATACAAAGTATCATTATTAATCAACCCCAAATATTTATGATAATTAGGATATTCTAAGATCTCTGAAGCATATTTCCCCTCCCAAAAGCCATCAGTTTGCTCCTTTATCAGCTGTAACAGAGCTCCCCACCGACACTCTTAGTGCACGTCAAACTGATCATCAAAGGGTTGATCAAAGAGTTTCTACAACTGTTGCAATATTCAATAACAGCCACAAACACGGTGCCACATTGTCAACCTTCTTCTTAAGATACAGAACAATTGCAAATCACTGGATGCTTATAGCATTATTATACTCTCTGAGCTTCCACACATCACTTTGATTCAGATTTGTGTGGTTTATGGTACAAAACAACTTGTTGGTATCCACATCAGTCATGTTGGTTTGTTTTTCTACCCCCTGCATGCATGTCACAAAGACATCACTGGGAGACTCGTATAAAGTGAAACACTGATACAATGAGGCTGATTTAAGACTCGACATCCTCCACAGGCTCCTCCTGTGGGGTTTTTCCACCCTCCAATAGATCATTGGTGCCTATTTTTACCTTGTTTCTCCAATAATCCACTGTTGATAAGCAAGGCCGACCACTGATGTTGATTTAAAGGTGCCATAGAATGGAAAACTGTATTCACCTTGGCATAGTTGAATAAGGAGAGTTCGGTACAATGAACTAACATAATGTGAACCTCAAACACCATTGTTTCCTCCTTCACGTGCAAATCATGAATATGCATATCACAGCGGTAAAACGGACGAATCACAACAATCCCTGTGTGTGACGTAACACACGGTAGTCCAGCCCCAACATTTGCATACACCAGCTGCTGGAAACACTAACGCTAACACTTACCACTCCATAACGTTGCTCTCCAATCTCCGACCAACTGACTGTTCTTCAAATTCATCAGTTTCCTCCTCCGATAAAGGCTCAAACATGGAAGGTTGGATGCTAATAGCCTCCATGGTTCATCTCTCACAGTTTAGCGAACTTCACTTACTTCTGTGGGCTCTGAGGCAGCCATGGATTGCTCCTTGTAAACCAGCCAATCAGAGCAGAGCTCATCATAATTATTTAAATGAGCCCCAAATAAGGCAATTCAGCTTGTTTCATTCTAGCACCAAAACATAGGGTTGTACATGGGTCTGTGAAACCGCATCTGGAGATTTTTTGGATCAACCAAAGTTATATACCTTCTTTGTAGACGTCAGAGAACAACTTAAAATACCAGATAGATGCATTCTATGGCACCTTTAAACAATATGTAAGCAGCATGTGTGTCAAGGTGAAACACTGTTCCAATTCCTGGAAAGATGACTTATTGGAAAGAAGTCCTAATTTATTTTTTGAATCTTCCTTTGCTCCACATAAACCAAAAACCTTGACAGCATACAAACAGAACAACAGACAAACAAACAAAGTCCAACCTTAAAATACATATCTATAGTCAAAGCAATACGTGAACTTAAACAATTCTTCTCTAGATGTTGATATCATATGGCTTAGTTGAATACTCAATTCTGATTGGTCATTTTGGACATTTCATTGGTTGTTAATTCTTGCTAATGGACTGCTGCTAAGGAGGACAGACCGTTGCTGAGAAGGATTTAGGGATTGATTTTAGTTGTTTTTAAAAGTAATGAATAGCCTTGGGGGAAAATTGGATATCGAATGTTATCGGATGATGATTAAAATTCGTTTTGGGAGCATTCATTTGAGTTGGTATGACACCTCCTAATTGGCTAAGTGGGTCATGGATCATCTTTTATAACACAGCTTTGGTGAATATTCATTTACCTGATTGGTTAATGTGGACATTCATCAGGCTGCTTTTTTAAATAGCAGACAATTGCTAAGGACACTCTCATCAAGGTATTGTGTGCAGTCATATCAATCCGCAGTAGAAGTCATATCAGAAAAACACAATGGAATACTTATTGTATACTCATTTATATATTTGTGTAGCGTATGAAGCTTTGTATTCATGATGGCTAAGTTTAAAAGGTAAAAAGACAAAGCGCTGGACATCAGAAAAAAGACAGAGTATGGGCTCTGGCACTGATTAAAGATTGGTTAATGGAAAACTAACTAGTCAGTTGAAATTCCAATCATATTGGAGAGAGGATTTACCTTTCATAAGATACATTTATTATTGAATTCCACAAAGCAACATTTCTATATGTGATTACACCCATAATATATCCATGCATTAGGAAGGTTAAGGCTGCAGCTGAGATGGCTCTGATGTTTTTGTATATTCTATAGGAACCTGTCTTCATTTCTATGTCGGTGTCGGGTGGAAAGGTGACTTTTATCTCAGGGTGCTGATGCGGGTGAATATTAAAGGCAACATATGAAGGTTCAGTTTGTTCTCATTCCCAGCTCATTAAAAAACGGCAGCTTCGTTAGTAGCACTATACGTCAAAATACAGAATTACACGTGCTCTGTAGTTCAACTTTTTCATGCGTAGGCTCTCTCTAGTGAGCGTACAAATTGTAATGGAGGAAGCCTTGTGACAAAGACTGAAAAGCCTCATACTCAGGATGTTAGGAGATGGATGGACGAGTTAAACAGACAAGGCACTTTGATCTAAGATAATGCTGTTTTTGCCCCATAAACATGGAGAAGCAGCACTCAGTTATTGTGCTCCAAATATCTGGAACAAACTACCAGAACCCTGCAGGTCCTGCATCATTTTCAATTGCCTTGTGTTGAAAGGTGCTATATATATATATATATACACTTTTCTTGCCCTGCCATGTGAAAACAAAAAGTTAACATTTAAAAAAAAAAATCAAGTACGTAGCGTAATAAACCTGTACATAATTACAGTTATCAGAAATAGTATCAGAAAAAGCTTTTGTTTGTCCCCCCAGTGCAATTTACACTGTTAATGCAGGGCAGATACAAAGGGAATTACAGTATGGTATATAAAATGTAAAGGTTAGCACACGCTAATAAAATAAAAATAAATATACATTCATAGTAACCTTTAATAATAGTTATGAATTATGTCAAATGTATAAAGTGATTGAAGTAGATACCATGAATAACAGTACAGCAGCCATATTACACAATGTGTTTTTTGAACTTACAGGCAATGTAATTGCACATCTGTAACATAACATTCATATTTACTTAAAACCAAATCATGATTTTTGGCTAATAGAGTATGGTTTAAATGTGCAACCTTTACCGCATGTTGAAGACATCGGACCACCCTGCAGGTACAAAAATAATGCGTCACAAAGGTATCGCCAAAGGGCTTTAACGATAGTCAGATTATGAGTTGGGAGTAAAAACGTGCTTCATTGTCACAGAAACAACAATTTATATGAGCTCCAGGGCAACAAATACATTAGAAGGTGAGTTCTCCAAATGGCTTTCTGTGCATAGTGACACAATCTAGATACAACCTTCTAGTAATATTATATGATCCAGTCGGTTGCTCCCTGCTAGGATATGAGGTGCTGTGCCTCTATGTGTGTGTGTGTGTGTGTGTGTGTGTGTGTGTGTGTGTGTGTGTGTGTGTGTGTGTGTGTGTGTGTGTGTGTGTGTGTGTGTGTGTGTGTGTGTGTGTGTGTGTGTGCGTGTGTTAATAAGAGACCCTGAGACAATGACAGACACCAAGCCCTAATTAGGTTGTCATGCTGAGAGAGCGAGGGGAAAGAGAGAGAGACAGAGAGAGAGAGAGAGAGAGAGAGAGAGAGAGAGAGAGAGAGAGAGAGAGAGAGAGAGTGAGAGAGAAAGAGAAAGAGAGAGAGAGAAAGAGAAAGAGAGCTTATTAAGGAGGATAGGTGTCAAACTCTGGCAGGAAAAGGAGGTGGGTGGAGAGCAGCAGAGGGGGAGGATGAGGGAGAGGGCGAAGAGGGGCGGTAAAGTGAATCTGGTGCCGATAAAAACAGGAGACGGGGGAGAGGGAGAGGAAAGGAGTAAGACGGAACAGGGAAAGAGAACAGGAGGAAGAGGTGTAGGAGATGGAGGCAGCTGGAGAGATGAAAGGACGGTGAAGGTAGGGAAGGTGTGCAGAGGAGGGAGGAAAACCGGATCAAGTAGAGAGGAGAGATGAAGATTTGTGACACATAGAAGGAGAGATGTTCCTCTGGTGAAATGTGAACGATGGAAAATGACTTCAAATATGTTGATCAATTAAAGAATTCAGTTTACTAAATGTTGGGTCTTGCTCTCCGTATCGTTTTGACTGGTAATCAGTTTGGAAGCTTACCAAGTAATTGCTGATGAGATTTGGGAAAATAAACTAGACTATTAAGACTTTTAAAAAAAAGGTTGCAACATGGAGATGGAGAAGTTGTCATGAAATGTCGTATAAACATTTTGTTCGATATTCAACCACCTGTTATCACGTGACCAAAGGCCCATACTTCATGGCATCTGAGCTATTTCCACGACAAGTGAAAATCTCTCATCCATATGTGAAGGCTGAGATGTGGTGGAAAGCTCGGATAACATAGTTACCACCTTAAGTTGGTATTTTTTCACCATAGACTCATAATGGGAATTGAATGTGTTTGTTGTAGAGATTATGGAAATGTGGACCCTTGCGTAACGTATAATGTATAACACCAAAAGCCTTCAAAATAAACTTAAATTTGTCATACAAATATGTAACAAATGCTTGTGTTTTTTTGCCACAGCTGACGTTCAATTGACCAGAATTCTTTCTGCGTAGTGACATGACCGCGCATAGTCCCTTGATCAAGGCGTCCTTAGGGAATTGTCTGCTAGCAAAAAACAGCAGAATGTCCAAATTGACCAATCAGAATCAAGTATTCAACTTAGCCATGTAATAATAAATGATAATGACCAACTGAAACAATTAGGAGGTAGAGTAGGGCCATACCAACACAAATTAATGCTCCCAAAACTACTCTTAATGGCCATTTAATCATTCTAAAACATGTCAGAATGAGGAGAGTTGCCTTTAAGAATAGTCATTACAACAACAACCATGCCTCATCATTACTAAAAAAAATAAGCCTGGACATGATCTTGTCCCTATGGATATTGGCTGACAGGAGTCAAAATATTTACTTTACACAGATTTACAAGAGGGCATATTTTAAATAAGTTTATTATGCACAGACACACCATCCGCCTGCAGGTAAACAACACTAAGCTTTGTTCTGGGCTACAAAGCCAACCGGTACACAACTTGATATCCCACCACCCCCACCACCACCAATCTAGTATCAAACAAATTCACACACACACAAACACACACACACACACACACACACACACACACACACACACACACACACACACACACACACACACACACACACACACACACACACACACACACACACACACACACACACACACACACACACACACACACACACACACTACACATCATAAGGGACTCAGGCCACATTTTGCTGTAGTGCCGACAGCCATATTGTAAATATTCAATTTACTAAACTGGCAGCAGTCCATGAAACTAGCAAGGAAAATATGCAAGTGCACACACATACACGTACACACACACACACACACACACACACACACACACACACACACACACACACACACACACACACACACACACACACACACACACACACACACACACACACACACATACACACACACACACACTCTGCAATACCTCAAGTGTTTAAATATTGTAAACAAATGTAAATAAAAATCTCAACTAAACTGATATTGTGCTACTGACTGTTTATTATTTATTCCAAGAATTATAATACACAGTATAGATTTAATGGTAAATACCTCACAATAATAACATACTGTATACAAAATGTTGAAACACTATTCAGCTGTGATTTGTAATATTTATTACTCGGGCAAGGGTGATTCTTTTCTAAAAAGGGATACTGAGCAATCTCAAATAAAATAGACTTTTTTGTATTTTTTCTCAGATCGAAGAAAGTGATGCTATGGGACCGGAGAGCTGGCTGACATTTGAGGATTATAAAGTTATTAGTCTGTTTCATAATTGTAAGTGTTTTGTCAGTAAACAAGCTCTACGGTCGCAGCTATGTGCATCACTTTTAAGTGTCCGCTTTTCCATTGTGTTTTTATTTGCATCAATGTTTAAACTGCAACGCGTTTCTCCTGATAGAAACGTGTAGGGCCGTTGTAATGCGCTGGCACCAGCCACCATAGCTGACTCGTTAAAGTCTCAATGTATTGGTTCAAATGGGTGAAATAGCGAGTTTACCTTAGTACACAGGTGTAGAATCCATTGTCTTCCATTTCCGCAGATCTGAACCAGATGGAGTCATCTTCTTTACTCAGTCTATGACCAGAGAAGATGATAGGCTCCTAAAGGACCCAATAAAACGACAGTGTTAGAGTGGCCGTCATTTAAATATAAGAGTCATTTAAATGAGGAGACATACATTCCCTCTCCCCTAAGGTATAGATAATAGAATTACAATGATATAGAGCAGAAAGGCAGAACATTAAATGTAAATGCTCCCAAGATGTGTTGCATTAAAGTGTTACCCTGAGGATTAGTAGGACAGTAAATTACATGTATCATCAAGTCTAAATGTAATCCAGCTAAATCCTGTTTTACCATTCAGATATAATCCACAGTGCAGGGAAAGGGGAACAGCGCTGTTTATTAGAGCATGTAGGGCCGCTGTGTGACTTATCAGTCCCTCTAGATTCTGCTTATTGTCTATTACTCAAACACAAGCAAGCCCACACAAAGAGAGGTCGTTGCTGTGCAGTCATATACCACACTCTGATCTTTACAACGTATGCAATATTACCATTTTTATAGTTTTTGCAGATAGTATGCTAGTGTCTGGATGTACTCCAAGTCTCTTAAATTGCATACACGTCTCCCACTCGAGCAAAAGGGGGGAAACAGGGGAATAGGTTTTAGGAGCAATGACACATCCTTTCCTCTGAATGGTCACATTAAGAGCAGCTGTTTCTGACGGTGGCTGAATCGATGGTCAGTCAGCTTTGAAAGGTAAAGAGACTTTTGAAAAAGTTGTCAGAGCAGCAGGGTTTTCTCTTTGTAGTGTGTTCCCTTTTTAAAGAGGACTTCATTTCTGTTACATATTTGTATTTTCTTTACTGTGACATGTCTCCATGCTTTAATGTGCAAAAAGCTCGTTATTTCTCTCATATTGCCTGTGCTGCAGCTCCTCTTTTCACCCTCTGTCTGAAACCAGAGCCCAGTCTGCTCTGATTGGTCAGCTGGACCGCTCTTTTGTGAGTGGTCAACTGCTTAGAGATATCCGGCCCCATCACGCACAATGTGTTGAAGCACTAGCCAATAGAAGCGTGAGCCTAACATAGTGTTGTCACTCTGTTATGGTAATGTACAAAGGAGTCAAATGGAGGCGTTTCAGGCTAGGGGGATGGGGTCGGGTGGGGGGGAGTGTGTAGGAGAGGAACCCCCTCTGGAGGGAACACAGGGATTTCGTCCTTTGCAGACCATTTACATGCACAAAAACCTAACACACTACAGGAAATATCTGGCCTAATGAGTACAGTATACATGCAACAGTATCCCAGTTTCTGACAGAGCTGTCCACCATTCATATAAACGATTAACACATCAACAATCATGCAAACATGTTAAATGGAATCTCCATTTGGTTACATTTGTATTGACCTAAATGTAGGAGACTTTTGTGTCAGTACAATTCATGTTTTTTGTTATTTCTGGCTGACATCTTTGGATGACTAAAATAAATCTCCAGGAAAATGACCTACATTCCACATCTCTCATAACTCAGCTATATTCCCCACAAAAAATATTTAGTGTTCTAGTGATTGCTTTTATTGTCAGTTTTCAGATGTACAACTGAAAAAAATACTGATTTGATCTTCATGAAACTTGGTGGAAGGATGCTGCATTGGCAAAGGAATATGTAATAACATTTAGGAGCCGGGATATTTCACTTATTAAATTCCCCTGTCCTTTCGAATGTCTTTCTAGTTGTGATCTTACCTCGGCATCTCCTTTGTTCTTGTACCAGATGAGGCGCAGTTTGGCGTTGGTGGCCATGGTGTAGTTGGTTCGGATGTAGCTGTAGAACAAGGCACATTTCAACCGAAGAGGTTCCCCGGCCAGAACATGGTACTGCTTCAGATCCACCGACCAGTCTATGCATCCATCCACTGTGAGGAGAGAAAAGAACAGACAAATATTAAGAATCTGGGGATGATTATACAGTATATATTCCATCATACAGTGAGGTGACCCCAAGTACAACTCCAGTTGAAACCTCAAGGGGAGATACATCGTGGAAACACAGAACTGGGTTAGAAAATGAAATAGGTTAGAAGGCAAAACATGTACCATCTTTCTATAGGAGTAAAATAAATGAAACTTAATATAGAAAACATGCTTTGTGAGAGAAAAGGTGATAGAGAGAGAAAGAAAAACATGGGAGAAAGAGTTTGAGTGACGGGAAGATATTTCATCTTGTTTCTTTGGCACTATTGATTTTACCTTCAAAGCAATAAAAACATTGAATTTCAATTTGAAAATGTGCATGTGTTGAAGGTGGGCTACAGCAAAAGAGAGTCAAAGAGAAAAATAGAGAAAATGTTACATTTTATATTTAAGTTGTAAGAGGGGGATTGTTACGGGGCAAATTGCTACAACGCCTCACATCTGCTGAGATGGAAAACAATGGATTCTACACCTGTGTATTAAGGTAACCCTCATTTTTTCACACATTTCCATCAACAAATGGAGACAACAGGTGCAAATGTGCTACGAGGGCCAGAAACATTTCCATTACAGAAACGCACTTTCAAAAACGATGCAAAAATAAAAACACAAATGTGCCAAAACAAATGAAAACGAAGAAAAATGTTCACCAACTTTACAACAGAAGCAAGCATTTAGAAAACATTCCTCAACTTGACGAAATATGAGCAGTGTTTACTGAAAATACCACAAAATGCGGCAAGAAGCTCAAAACACAACGAAACGGCGACACCAAAAAGTGATGCACACAGCTGGGACGCGAGAGCTTTTAGTTGTTGGGAATTATTATTGGCCAACCATCACTGTCATTAGAAAGTTACATAAAATATATGTTTATTGGTTTATTTAAACAATGTGATCGCATAATCCTTTAGACATTGCTGCAGATCTGCTGTAAGATAGCTAGCTAACTAACTAGCCAATTATGAAACAGACTAACTCTGCCAACTGAGTCAGGTGGCAGAGTTACTTGATTTTTTATTTGCAGCATTTCGTTGATCCAGCACTTTGAGTAAAACGCTTTGCATGATTCATCCAGATGATGAAGATGTGTCCTCATTTGCATGTGTTTCTCCTATTGAAAGTGTTTCGAGCGGCGGAAGTGCATCTGCCCCTGTCGGCCACCATAGAATGAGATTAATATAAAGGCAAGTTGTAATAACCTGAAGTAGAAAAATCTAATAATGACTTTTCTTTGTACTTGTTTCTTTTTACAACCAAATATTCACCTGATTTGTAATTATTTATATTAAAATAAAGAGAGGAGAAAAAAAGCAACATAAAGTGACAGCGGAGATTCAGAGGAATGAGACCAAATGAAGAGAGACAGAAGAAGAAGCAGAGAGGAAGTGCTGTGATGCCGGGGTGAGTCCCGGCCAAGTGGAACGGACAGAAAACAAGTTGTAGAGGGAAGACAAGCAGGAGCTCGTGAGACGTAGAGGTCAGGACGAAATATGACAAGGAGCTTTCCCAAATGGACTTCCCCCCTCCCCTTGACCATCTTCTCCCTTTCTGTTCCTGTTTTATTTTTAATATTTCTCTCTTGGTCATATGATTTTTTTTTCCCTCTCTCATGGTCTGAGGCTCAGATAGATGTGCTGTGGTCTGTAGAAGCCTCCGGGCATTTGCCACAAGGCCTTCCCTCTGAATTATAGCTTCTGCCCTGGAGCAATAAAGCTTCTGGATCTGTCATGGGCCCAGAAATACATCCTCGGCCTCACATCCTTATCCTGTTCCTCTTGGTTGTTTATTATGCAATACTGGCATTAAGCAGCCTATATGTGAATGCTACAAACACATTTTTTTCTGGAAAATGAATAGATAGTTTGGTGTGAATCGAATCGTATATCATCCGATTTTGCACTAAAACCCTATTAACACAATCTGACTCAACTCAGTGAAACCAATAACACAGATTGTGCCAACCCCATCACAATCCTAACTTTTCAAATACAGACACTTGGTCAGAGACAACTGTCTGAGGAACTCCAGGCCTTCAATAACAGTAGTGTAAAGTGTTCTGTGTCAGACGTCAAAACAACTTCCGTAACTTCCACAACAGCATTAAAGTCTGCTTAGGAGAGGAGGAGAGAGGATAGGTGGGTCACTTGCATGTGTTTTGGCACATTTGTGTTTTTATATTTGCATCATTTTTGAAAGTGCAGTGCGTTTCTCCTATTGAAAGTGTTTCGGACGGCAAGTTGTAAATAACCTGAGGGAAACAAATCAAATAATGACTTTCCTTTGTTTTGATTTCTTCTTACCACCAAATGTTGTCCTGATTTTTTATACTTTTTCCAATAAATGAGATTAAATTAAAATAACAGACAAACACAACCCTTTTTCCTGGATATACAGCGTGTTTCCTTTAAGAAACGACAAAACTGGCCCCGGCCGTGGTGCAGCTGCCTGGGGCGCCTGCGCCGGCGACCCGGGTTTGATTCCCAACCCGTGGTCATTTCCGGGTCCCGCCCCGACGCTCTCTCCCGCTTTCCTGTCACTATCCACTGTCCTATCCAATTAAAAGCAAAAAGCCCCCAAAAAACGAGAAAACGTTTATTTATTTATTTTCACTTTGTATCTTGGAATACCTCACTGACGCCAGTTTAGTGCCAAAGTTACTTATTTGACGAAACCACATTAAATATCTTTAATAATCTTGTTGCCTAAACCAAACTAAGTTTTGTCGTTTAAGGTATAACTAACCCTAAAAACTAAGTAAGTCAAGGGTTGACTTCACGCATGCTAGAAGAGGAAACCATACTTTTCCTGTTATTTACGCTACTTTTAAACATTTTATATTTGTTATTTTATTAATTAATTGCATACTTGTGTGTAAAATATTGGTTATGAAGTTATCTATGTTCATTTATTGTGATTCCGCACATGTTGGTAAAAGAAACAGCTGATTGTCACTGATTGCCTCAGCTGGCACAAAAGGTTCCTGCTGACGATATTCTGAGTTCATATTTTGGTTGTGAAGCATATGGTTTTTTGACCGCTGTGCTTCAGAAATGTACTGAGCCTAAGTTTGTATTTTTATTTAACGTAACTGTCTTCATCCCCTTCTGATAAGACACTTTCATTTAAGTTTTGAGAAGAAAAAGTGAAGAAACAGAAATGCGATGGGTAAGTGAATAAATAAATGTACCAGTAAAAACAAACAATATCTCTGTGTGATATGTTAGCGCGTGCAGCCAGGTGCAAAACCAAAGAACTGAAAGGAGCAAAAGGAAAGTGGGAAAGACTGCTTTTAGACATCATGCATGCAAGAGGGGAAATTAAGAAGTGTCTCTGACCCATCAAAAAACTGACACTAGTGGAGAACGAAGAGCAGCGTAGTTTATAGCAAAGGAGCACTAACCTAATCAATATGCCTGGAGATATAACGGTGCATTATGGGTCAATAGAATTATACATTGCGTAGGTCTTTCTATGCTTTCTTTAAATGTCATTAGAGACCAATTCAAATTTTTTTGAGCAGTCTAGACAATTTCATACTACATCTAGATAGAGCCCCACCCACTTCCTGCATACATCTGTTAACTGTATACAGTTTATGGTCGTTTTTTATTTCAATATTAAAGTATTCAACCTTATGTAGAGTAGGTGATGCTGCAAAAGTGTGCAATCAGTCAGACGTCCAATGTTGGATGTGGATTGTTACTGTGTCTACCACTGTAAGTCAATGTACACGTGTTTTGGCACCCAGTAAAATGTGTCAAGAGTAATTTGTGTAGAGTTAAGTCACATATCCAGATTTAAAGGCTTCATTTGCACGAGTCTGTGGTGCTGACTTACGCCGAAGCACTTAATTGGTTACATTTATAGACTTAGCAATATGCATTAAGTCATACAGAGGCAGGACATATTTACTGTGGTAGCAACGAACACACACACACACACACACACACACACACACACACACACACACACACACACACACACACACACACACACACACACACACACACACACACACACACACACACACACACACACACACACACACACATATTAGAATGGTTGGGCCATATGTAGCTGCAGGTCATAACCAAAGCAAACTCCCACCCAATAATTCATTCATAGCTGCCTCTGCTCGTGCTTGTGTATTAATCTGTGTGTATCTGTGTGTGTGTGTGTGTGTGTGTGTGTGTGTGTGTGTGTGTGTGTGTGTGTGTGTGTGTGTGTGTGTGTGTGTGTGTGTGTGTGTGTGTGTGTGTGTGTGTGTGTGTGGGAGCGTGAAGCTGCGTGTGTCTGCATATACATGAAATGTGTGGGTGAGGTGTAAGCATCACCCCCGTCAGCCGTATTTGCATATGGATGCACCCAGACGGCAGAATGGAAATAACCCCTGATAAATGGCAGTTTCACAGCTCTGGAAAGTTTTTGGGCAAAAACACATTCACACAGTCACAAACCCAGACACAGGGCAATACTACTTTTTTTTTTTAGCTGACACAATTTTATCATCAACGTTTCAAGAAAGTTTTTACATTCTCTGTAATCCTGATCTGTGAGACTTACAGTTAACTTTGTGTGTGTGTGTATATATATTTTATATGCTTATGTTGATAAGTTTCAAAGTTTTAGTTATTTCAGGCAGCAGTGGAGTCTATGGGAGACAAACTTTGAATTCTAGCCTTTGCAGACGTTTTACAGCCACTGAAAACCTATGCGACACACTCCAGGAAAGGGAAAATGCTAACATTGAGACAAAACATACAAACATGAACCTGAAAATTAGTATAATATGTCCTTTTTAACTATCAAAGCATCTAATTGTTATGATTTTTGGGCAGAACTTTGAAATGAGTAAGCTTATGAGGTGAGAAAGCAACCATGTTGCTGTCCATGGTGCTGATTTCATACCACTTAAACAAGGGGCGTCATAAAAAAGTAACATACAAATAAACCGTTATACAATCATTTTCATGGTCACACTTGACAATGTAACCAAATATAAGCAACTCAGGCAGGCATGAACAACTCTAAAACACAAATCTGCCTTTCATTCATATCTGCAGACTTTGGACATCGCTGACTTAAACTCAAACTTGTTCAACAAGATATTAAGCAGGGAAGCTTTTTTTTAACCACAGACTTATTGAAGTCAATGTCAAACAACAATTATGTTTTCAAATGTAATGGTCTTGTAATTATTCTGTGTTTAATGGGTTCACCAAGGCAATTTTTCCTTTCATTTCCTTTTCATCACGTTATTATTGATTTTTTGGTTTAAATATGAATTTACTTTAAATTAAAGTGTATAGGTTCAGGGAGCTTTCAAAAAGGGTTAAAGGGTTTTGTGGTCAAGCTGCTGTTTCAATGTGTTCAATGTGTGTATTTCAGTTTTATAAAGTATTGCACCCTTGAACTTTTATATCTGTAATTCATTTTATTAGGGTTTTGTTTTTTAATGATTGTTTTTCTTTTCTTTTTGTGTGACTGAATAAAGCAATGGCGTTGGGATTTATGTATGTTCATAATATATTTTCAAAAATTAAAATGTAGATTTTAAATGAAAAAACTAATGAACCTTTGGTCAAAAACAATTCACTACCATGTAAACAATTGTTGAACTCTGATATAGTGTAGTGGTGCCATTCTTATAGTGTTTATGTTCCTTTAAGCTCAGGATGTTTATTACAGATCAATACAAGTTGTATTACTCCCTCTATCAATATTGAATATTTATTTCCTCATATAAGGGTAAGCATGTATGTTTTATTATATTTCATGGCTGTGAGTTATGTTGGGGTTCAAAATATTTAGTCCTGCCTTGTCACTCAAATATAAAGCCCTCAGAGCCTCCAGCCTGTCTGCATGCCTCCACAATCCCCTGCAACACCACTACAGCTGCTGCCATAATAATAGCTTGACCTGACACACAGACACACACAGACACACACACACACACACACACACACACAGACACACGCACACACAGACACACACACACACACACAGAGACACACACACACACACACACACACACACACACACACACACACACACACACACACACACACACACACACACACACACACACACACACACACACACACACACACACACACACACACACACACACACAAACAGGAACAAGCACGCACGTACACACTCTGAAGTGGACCAAAATGACAAGCACACACACACACACACACACACTCATACACACAAGTCTATCACCACTGCAGGGCAATTTACACCCAAGTGAGAAGGTAAAGAATACAGGGAAGAAAAGGAGAGCAAAACAGAAGAGGGGGATATAGAAGGAGAACAAGATTACAATTAGGGTGAGCCAAGGTGGAGGGGAGAAAGTACCGCCCCCACTCTTTTGTGCTGATGTTCAATTTCAGCATACAGCCGACTTGATGGTTACTCCATTTCTATGAACACTTTTTACGAGAATAGGCTTTAGCCCAGCCAGATAGACATTTATCCATGGGGTGAGAGGACACACACTAAATGTGTGTGTGTGTGTATGTGTGTGTATGTGTGTGTGTGTGTGTGTGTGTGTGTGTGTGTGTGTGTGTGTGTGTGTGTGTGTGTGTGTGTGTGTGTGTGTGTGTGTATGTGTGTGTGTATGTGTGTGTGTGTGGGGGGGAGAGCAAGGCGAATCATGGTAAATAGAGATACAGTTTGTTTGCTATTTTTGAAAATTACTCCTCAAAATTAGTTGCATAAACAAGTGATGACAGCATCACAAACACACACACACACACACACACACACACACACACACACACACACACACACACACACACACACACACACACACACACACACACACACACACACACACACACACACACAGCAAAGCAATCGATTTTGTGAGCTGTATGAATATGGTAATGCGTGTGCGGGTTATGGCCTTCATTCAGTGCCATGGAGTTTCAACAGCATCTATCATAATACCATGCGCGTTGTGCCACACACACACACACACACACACACACACACACACACACACACACACACACACACACACACACACACACACACACACACACACACACACACACACACACACACACACACACACACACACACACACACACACACACAGGCCTCAGCGCTGAATAAATGGAGTTGACCACAATCTGCCCTCTGTCTAATGCTACCAAACAGACTGAATTGTATTCACCCTCACACGAGAAAACACACATGCAGCGCATTCAAACGACTTCTATCGGGGAACAAAAGAAAGTGATAAGTGGCATTTACTAAAAACCAAACTGCTGTGGCAAACACTGGCAGTCGGACAACGTCAAACTAAGTTATCTCTGTCAAATCACCTTGTATTCATGCGGGAAGGAACAACTCTCAATATAAAAAAAATAAACAACGGTTAACAGGAAGTCCATCCACATTATCATTTAAAGATCCATTAACGTGCTCAAAGATTCCAAATTATCCAGATATTATATTCCAGAAAAGTGTAACTAAGAGGCTGATAAATAACACTGCTGCTGAAAGTCTGCCTTTTTTCAGAAGAACATACACAGTAGGTCAGTAAACTAAAAATACCCCTTTTAAAGAGTACCAGCAACTGGTTCTTAGGTGAATACTCAATTCTGATTGTTCAATTCAGAGCATGTGACACGGTGTTAATCCAGTAGTGCAGGCCGCTGTCAAGGACTTATTGAACCTTGCTAAGGAGGATCAAGAAAGAGAAAGGAAAAGATGTTAAAATACGGAGCGCTGGACGTCAAATAAATCAGCAGAAGAAGACAGACAGGAAGTGAACACTGACAGGAACACGGTCTGGGCTCTGCAGAGTTTAAGGACTTGAGGATCAGAAACTGTAAACAGACTTGAACAGTTACAGAAAGCATTGATCAGTGCTGCCATGAAGTTGTTGTTGTCGCAATTCCAGCCGTTGGTGTGCTGTGGAACGGAGTTATTTTTTTGTTAGCGAAGAAATAAGATCATTTTTGTGTCATTAAAATAATTTTCAATTAATATTCAAGTCGTTAGTTTGTTTAGTATCTGGCCGTGTAATAAGCAAATCAAGATCCCTCAGCTTCACGTCGGGCTCCCTGGTCAGGTGCCCTTTTCCCCATAATGACGGCCTCGCTGCACATTATCTCTTAGATAAAAATTACACATAATTGTACAAAAGTTGCCGTTTTAAACACTAGTCTGACATTTTAAATTGAATCCTAATAAGGTGGTATTGCTTAAAAAACATATTAGTTTTGGCTTGTTTTAACTTTCCTGTAGTGTGTTATATACTGTATTTTTGTGTGCATGTAAATGGTCTGCAAAGGCTGAAATCCCAAGAGCTTGTCCTTGTATCTACGTACGTTGCATAAGCTAACTCACTTAACAAAGTAAAAAAAAAACTGTTTTAGGTTTGGTTTGTTTAGATATCTTTCTGTTGTTGAAATGGTGTTTCATGGGCTTAAGCAGAACACACTACATTGTTGTTACAAATCCAAATCCCAAAAATATATTTGTCTTAAAAATATGGATTAAGACATGCCATAGTTCAACATTCTCTAAATGCCTTTTACATTTTGATTATTTAAAGGCTGAAATAAAGACCAGTAGGTTTCTTCTTCCCACAGGTCAGAATAATCAGTTTATTAAACAAGTTTATTAGTGTGTCCTAGTTGCAGTTGAACTTTTAACTTGAATAATTGCACTGGCAATATCTGTTTTTGTGGCAGTGCTGTTTTGGACCTCTCCATCACCAAATGGCCAGAGCCCTGGAACATGGTGGACTATCTTACAGAGAAGAAAGAAAGTGATTGGTTGGGCTGGAAGTCGGGCTTGTCACAGTTACACCACTATTTTCATGTGTGTTAAGAGTTCTGCCATGTATTTCTTGGCATTCACATCATGTGTAGTTGATTCATGAAAATAAGCCTCCAGGTCCGGTCTGAAATTTGTGAAACAGAAGAAGAAAGAGTGCGGCAAAAGAGGAAATGGAGTAGTTTTGACTCAAAGTACCTAATGAGAAGTAATGAGTTCCATTTCCCTGTGAAGCAGAACTCACTGGCCTTTACATTAACCGTAATAACTCCTGAAGAGGTGAGAAGAATATATAGATGGATGAACGGAGGGAGGAACCGAAGCAAAATGGAGTGGAGGAACATGTGGATGAGCAAAGAGAGTCATATTAGGAGAGATAATAAGAAAGTGGGTAATGTGTTCCCTTATCGAGTTACTTCTCATTGAATAATGATAGAGGAAACAAAGATTAAAAAGGAGGAAGATTAGAGGAGCGAGATAGGAAAAAGTTGTTTGTAGTATTGCAAACATAGATAAATCAATGTCAAATTAAATGTGGTACCTTGGTATAATTACACAAATAAATGAGATCAGGGAGGGGATGATTGATGATCCATTTCTACCAGGTAATGTTAGCGTTTCTGAAAATTAAGACCATGTTTTGCATTAAGCAAATGCCATTCGTCTTTCTTCCTTTTCATTTCCAGATAAAAGTCTTGGAAGGATGCCTCCTTTGGCTTCCCTTTTTAACCACCATCTGCTACTAACATACAAACTGTCATTTTTTTAGATTCATCTGATCACAAACATGTCTAGATTTTGTGTCTGAGAAACTACATGTGTGCATAAAGCAAATGCAGAAGGGTCAAAAATGGCAGATGGTTAATTTTTACAATAAAAGAAACATTTTTTATTTTTAGTTCTAATTGTTTATTATTTGTTGTGCTTCTTCTTTTTGTGTTTCGCTGCTGCAATGAAAATAGTTCCCAGTTTGGGATAAATAAAGTATTTCTGATTCTGAAGTCAAACAAAGATGAATGACAGGGAGTATGGACATTGAAGGGTCAAACCAACACAGGACTTTCCCCCAGGAAACTGCTTTCTGTTGTCACATGTGAAAATTAAACCTGACTTGTGTATGAAGGTAACATACAGAACTGTTTTGCCAAATACCTCAAATCTGTAACTTCAATTTCAAAACAAATGGTGAACCTTTCATTAACTAAGTTTTTTTATGTTCTGTTTGATCTCACTACCTAACTACCCTGTTCATTGAAACATAAAACTAAAGGGGTGCACAGTGTGTGGAAGTGCAACTAGGGTTCCTGACCAAGAGTCTGTAAATGACGAGATGGACGTTTTTAACAGATAGAACTGGAAGTCTGAGAAAGGAGAGGAAAAGAAGACAGAATCACAAGTTGGTAAACAAGTAAACCTATATATAATGCATAACGCACTGCTGCCAAAGGATTTGTCAAGCAAGCAAAAGCAAGAGAAATGGGACATGACAACACAGGAATGTCAAAGGAGTGGAAATATACTGAACCAATTAAAAGAACACGTGGGAGAACACAAACTCAACCAGATTAATGGAGATTGTTCATTTTCTTGAAATAAATGAAAGATGAAAATGTCAAACTGGTGAGGACATGACAGGAATGCAAAAAGACAAGGTAATTATATTAAGAAGAACATGTTGGAACAAGAAGAGAGAACTGCATGTGCATTTTATTGTCTTCATCGTACATATTTCTTTATATTAAGGACATCATTGTTCCATTTGGGTTTGTTGCATCAGGGTTGATGCTGCTTTGTTTTTGTTGATTGTTTAACTTGGATGTAAAGCTTGCTGGACAGGTTTATAAGCAGAAGAGCGATGATATACTTTATTCAGATAATGACTGTTTCTTATTACTTGCTGAACTAAGGATAATTCCACACGTTCTACTGTGTCTCAGGGTTAATGAAATGTTCCCTGTGTTTTCAATCGTGATTACGATCTTCTGCAGGATGTAAACAGTAGGTGTGTGTGCTTGGATGCCTCAACATAAGGACATAAGGACTGTGTTGGTTGTTTGTTTGTGTTTATGAATTCTGGAGAGTGACATCTTGTGGTCAAGTGATTAATGGCTTTTTTTTTCTGAAGTGGAGGTGGTGGGACGTGGGAGGTAGTGTCTCAAGGGTCCGCTATGACTTGTGCTTGAGGGTGAGGGTCACATGACATACACAGAGAGGTCAAGGCGTCCGTATGCTTCTTTTTTCTGTGAGTTTCTTTGTGTCATTGTGTGACTTTGGTGAAAACGAACCAACCTTTTAAAGTCACACAATAGCAACAAAAAAAACGTAGTGATTAATTCAGCGGTGGACCAGAAGCTCTGGTGTTGTGGTAAAATTACAGTTTTTTTCCATGGTGTCTGGTGTCCCTCTCAAATCCGACAGAAAGGAGGGGAACACATTTTAAATTGGTTCTTTTTTTTGGTGGCAACATTTTGTGTTGCTGCTGCCCTGGTCCTCAGCAATGCATTGCTAAGCTTCCTGCTGGTACTTCTGTTTATTTCCTAAAACTTTGGGCATGCTGACAATCATCTACTGTAGGTAAGACACTGACTATCAGTAAGCACCTCATACAACATTTTACTAAATTTCATTTGCAGCTGCTTTTGGACAAAGCGACTTACAATAAGTGCATTAACGCACAACATTACTCATTACATTAGCTATGAATAAGCAAAACCATTGTAAGCATAACAGCATTAGTTTCACAAAAGCCTTTGCTCTCAAGTGCTATGAACAGAAGACAAATTTCAGCTGTCTAGTTCACTTTGATTTCTCTTGTCAAAGCAGAATTTTAATCCCTGTAATTGAATATTCGCAAACGTAAAAATAAGGATTATAGGAAAAACAAAGTAAATGCAGCCTCCTTCCATCCCAAGTTACCATACAATGTTTCAAACATGCAGGTCTGGTTAGCAAAACACTTTCTCTAACTATGTTTACAATATGTTACAATGTTAACGTTCAGACATACCGCATTGACCCGAATATAAGACGACCCCTCTTTTTCAAGACTCTTTTTTGGAAAGAATACCTTTTTGAAAGTGGCCCATTTACGGACCACAGAACACTTTCTCTGAGTGTTTCTTTTAGGGCGTTCTTTTTGGGCTTGCCATCTTCTACCGTTACCCTCAGTAACACCATATGTCTTTGCTGCTCGGCAGTTGTTTAATGACTCTGTTTCGTTGATCACCATTATCTTTAAATTTGAATTTTATTTTCGCCCTCACTGTTTTATTAACTTGCCCTAAGAGAAGAGTATAATTCCAGCTTCTTTCAACAACAAAAATACAATTTCCTCCAAACAGGTATTGTGGTTCAGGAGAAATATGATTTCCTCACGCTGACAGACTTTCTATTTTGTTTGAATAAACAACAATTTTCAGATTCAACACTTCATTAAACAACGTGACATGGTGGGAAATTTTTCCAAATGCTCCATCAAGATGACAAGCACAACAAAATGTAGCTTTAGATGAATTTCAGAAACTGTCTTCTGAGCAGAACCAAACAACTTACAAGCTCTGAAAACATTATCCTCTGTTAAACTGCTTTGTTGTGTGTGTGTGTGTGTGTGTGTGTGTGTGTGTGTGTGTGTGTGTGTGTGTGTGTGTGTGTGTGTGTGTGTGTGTGTGTGTGAGCTCATATGTACACGTCTCCCGACCCTCTCCATTTGTCACTGTGCCGATGGAGCATGCAGCACAGTCACTCCCGCATCTTTCAGTTCTCCAGTGTGTTACTCCCTCACACACACACACACACACACACACACACACACACACACACACACACGGTCCCCTTTGCTTCCTCCCTGCCCGTCATTAATAAAGAGAAGTAGCTGCACACCTGTTCACTGACAGCCCCCTACAGAGAGAGAGGTGGAGCTGGGTAAAAGTGCAGGAGAGTGTGACAGAGGTAAATCTTGGCAAAGGTAAGGGGGGAATGGATTACTTAGACTGAAAACAGAGCGGGTGAAGCATCAAAAATAAACGTAATATTATATTGAGTCCTTGTAAGGTAAATATCTAGGCAACTTCACTTCTAGATTTGTTTTTATTCCGATGTTAGGCCCCCTATGAGTTCAATTTTGTAATTACATTTCTATGCAGCATCCAGTCATCAATGCCAACACTTTTGTTGAAACAGATTACTTCTTGAGGCTAAACGGTCACACACGACATACCTATAAGCATGGGGATTAACGGTGAAATAAATTAGACACAAAAAGGACAATTTCACAGTTTTCTTTCACTGCAATTTGTATAAAGATCATGTTGATCTTCATCTGACATTATAACAGCAGTCATAGGGAAGCAGAATATGATTTAAAATGTTATTAGAGATTCAATAATGCATAGGCTACACAATACTTTGGCTTTAAATGTAGAGTTTGTTACCAAATCACAGTGAATTATAATCTGGTGAGTTCCCCCAGGCTCTGTTTTCAGTGTCTTTCATTGGTTTATTGGTTAATGCCCATTTAGCACCCCTCGGCCTCGCTTCACAGAGTTGTTACGGGGGCTACTTTTAAATTTAAGAAAAATTGAGGAATGAGAAATTTAGCTGAGGGAGCTGAGGTGATATTTCATTCAGGTGGAGGAGACCAAAACAAAGCTAAAAGTAGAATGAACCTTTCAGTCAATCCTGTAATTAAATTCAGTTTGAAGCCAAATCAAATGTATGTTAAAGCATCATCAGCATATTGACTAATAATATGTTAAGTGTCTGTTCCCTTTTTCTTGTCTTAGATATGTTATCAAATGTATCATATCTTAAAGTATTGTTTCAAATATTGGATCTACATTTTTATTTTTATTTACACAAACACAAATCCAAATGAATGATGTTTCTACCTCCTTGTTTTTGTTTTTGGAGCTTTCAGTTTGCTGCAAGCGTAGCCTATGCCACGGAGAAATTCAACTGCAAATTCAGTTTATAAATCCATTTATTGATACCATTACTTTCCAACTCCCTGTTGTTTTCCAGCAGTGTTTTCACACACCAGGTACCAAATATCACAGATCTGTATGACATGGTCCCGTCACCACGAAGAGAACCATTACTGAAGCTTTTTACATGGAGACCCGTGTCAGCGTAACGGAAAAAAAAACTTTCCTTTAACAGATGGATGATATCAGAGCTCAAAATGTTCTATCTTGATGAAGAAAAAAAAGAAGAGAGAACAAAGACCTTTTCCTTCCAAACTTTTCTTACACTCACATTTATGATGGCGTTAGAGAAGGGAAGACATGGAGAGTAATTGGTAGACATTGAATGTAAAACCAGTAGAATAATGAACTCCTACACCTGTCACATGCTGCTGACAGTCTCCTGGCAGCTTCACTTTTACTCCTCTCTCTTCTCTAAATCTGTACTCGCTATCTTCCTCTCGCTCCACCTATTGTTCCTACCTACAGCCTGTTCTCTATCATCACTTTGTATCCCTCTCTCAGCCTCTCTAACTATTGAACATTTTGAATCAACCGCAGTGCAATTGCTGAACAGCAGCAGGAAAAGCCTGGGCACATGTCTCAATCAGACACATAAAATACATCACATGTCAGTGTTTATGCTCCTTCGTATGTCAACTCTCAAGGGTAGATAAATACACAACAAAAATTGGGATGTCCTTAACTTTCTGATTGTAATGACTCTTTTCTTTGTTATCGAAGACCTATCTGGGTTTCCGACACAATACGCAATCAGCCTTTGAAGCCAACAGAGCTACAAAAGAGCGCAGAAATCACCTGAGGAGAATCCGCTTTGTACTCTCCTTATAAAAAGGTCAGAGTTATGGCCGCATCTCTTACTTTCAGTGCTAACAGCGATGATGTATAAGAGAGAAAAGGAGATATTGAAAAGGAACTGCAATTGGAAGAGAGGTTAGTCAAGCAAGGCCAGCAAAGATCAAGGACTCTGTAGATGGAAAAGATGGAAACTGCCATTGGTTCCTGAACTGCTAAAAAAACTAACAAAGGAATGCTTATAAACAAAAACATTTTGCATCCATACATGTTGTTATGTTAGGGTCAAGATTTGGATAAGTTTTTAGAAAAAGTAAAATATAAATGTGTGTATTTAGGATTTTTATTCTGGAAAGAAAGCATTAGACAGGCCTTTTTTTTTTTGTTGGCTTCCTGAGCCATTTTTTTTTTGCCAGTCCTTCTGAAGTCTTACAAGCAGGAGGGGGATATTGCACCACCAAACCTGGCAACCTCTCCGCTGTCCGGTCACCTTCACTTCCTGCTGCTACCCCCAGCCTCACCCCTTACACACACACACACACAAACAAAAACATGGTTGTGTTGAGTTTTCCGCCCTTACTTAAGTACAACTTTAAGGGTGCATTGCAGTAGTGATTCAACTTCATGCTAGTCTCTACTTCTATTACTACACCACCTTTCAAAGAGACATGCCAGACACGGGCAATAGAAGGCTATTAAGAGAAGGTACACCTCTACCAAGGTCGTTTCTCTACATGACAAATAATGCCTGTATCCGCTCTTAGATTGGAATCCAAAATTGAAAGCATTGTTCCTTTGCGCATGCCACACCCTTGCACCACTTTTCCTTAAAAAACTAACCTGCAATCCAGACGGAGAACTTAATCTCTTTGTTGGAGGTACAATGAAATGCTTATAAAATGAAAGGCCTAGTTAAAGATTAAACCAGTGGCTTCCAATCTCTGTGGGTTTCACCCCTTGGTACAAAGCAGAGTTTCAACATCTGTAACTTTGGTTTTTCTTTGTATTTGGTATCTAGGGCTGCACGATTTGGTGGAAAAGTGATATTGCCATTATTTTTGACAACATTGTGATTGTTTTATAATAAGCAAATGATATCATGGGTAAAGTTGCTTAGTTATCGAATGGAAAATGGACAGACTACTGTCACATACATTTCATATATCATAAGAAATGCAACAACTAAAACATTTCTACTATAAGTACTCTTTTTTTAAATAGCTTAAAATTAGCAAAAATTAAAAGAATAATAATGAAAGACATCTTCTTGCAAATTAAAGGAATTCATGCAAACTTCTTTAGGGATAGGTTTTTCCAGCAGAAGAACAATAAATATCACCACTGCTTTCTTAATGTGTGCTACTTTACTTTGAAAAAGGCATAGTTTCTGTGGGTGAAATTTGTTGGAATTTTTCAACATGATATAAACTTAAGACAAAAGGTAAGGACATTTGTGTTTGGTAGCTTATTTATTTGATTTAACAATGCTTATAGGCAACACATCTTATACCGTTGGAAAGCCTGTTTTCTTACTTGCAAATGATATTTGTGGGAGGCGCAGCAGAGCTGAGTATGTGGGTTGCGCCCATGAAAAAACCAACAAAACTCTTCTGCCAAACAGAGTATAAAATATAACAGTGTAAAATTGATAGATAGCAGTAGCTTCACAATTAGCTTTAACAACGTTAGCACTGATATCTGTTGTGTTAGCGACAGTCGATCCCCACTCAGCCAAACCATGTACATCCATGAAGACCGGTCATATAGCGTAATGCTTGCAAAGACATTTGTCAGCTAGCTACAACAGCAAAAATATTTCTTATGCATTATTGAATCAGTATTTTCATTGTAATACTGAACCAGATAATCAAACATCACAGGGGCCATTCTGGCATAAAGACTACTTTTATTTGTGATACTTAGATTAATGTTTCCACTACAACATCCTTCTTTCGACAAAAGTATGATAGGATAGAAAGGTTTTCACTGGCAATGTAGAATATTTGTATTTATAGATTTGTGTTTTTACTTAAATACAGGAGCTGAATACTTGTTCCACCACTACTCATTGTCTGTTGTCAACAGATGGGAAATTCACTGTGTATAGCTCATGTCTCCTGTGTTCACATAAATGAAATCATCGCACTGCTCCATTAATAGCACTCATGCTGTAACAGGCCTTTTGTTCAGTGAAGTGCCGCACAAATTATCATTGTTATTTAATGAGATGCACATAATTGACAGTGCAAATGTCGAATAACTCATGCATTAATTACGGGATGTGTTTGTTCTGTTGTCTGCATACATGTTTGATGAAATTAACAAATTATTCAAAAAAATTGAACTAATTATTAAAAAAGAGATATGGGTCAGAGGGATTTCAGCACTAGGAGGCGCCTTTGAGTTTGTGTTTTTGGCAAAAATATAAAAGGATAAGACAAGTCAAGCTGATACATTTCTTACTAGCTATACAACCTATCCCTGATCTTCTTCCCCTTAGTTTGACATTTGCTTGAGACAAACTTAATATTCCTCTTTGAAAACATGCCCTAAGCAGACTATTTGAAGCTGTGATATACCCCCTAACGTGTTTGTTGACTCACAGATAGAGTAGAGAAAAACCTTCATTTTGGAACAGTTCCATTCAATTTTTCTTGAGGGCACAGTTTCTGTCAGGTTGTTGGCTTGTATCATCTCCTGTAAACATCACAATGCTTTGGGCTCTAATGATTAAACATTTAGTTTAAATGATTTATTTAGTTTGTGTAATGTGCCTGAGATTTGACTGTTCATTCTGTGTTGGAGTTGATCGTTTTATAAGATGTAAATGAGGAAATACTGTTTCATATTAAAATGGTTCTTAAAGAGGCACAATTATGCTTTTTGGGGTTTTCTCTTTCCTGTGTTATATATGTTTTTGTGCATGTAAATGGTTTACAAAGGATACAATCCCAAAGTTCCTTCCAGAGCGAGTTTTCTCTTCCACACACTCCCCCTCTTCCTGAAATTACTTCCATAACATAGTGATATCATTATGTAACACTTGCACTTCTATTGGCTAGCTCTCCAACACATTGTACCATCTCTTAGCTGTTAACCAATCACAGCAGAGCCAGCCAGCTAACCAATCAGAGCACTTGGCTCTGGTTTCAGACAAAGGGTGAAAAGAGGTGCTGCAGCACAGACAGTATGACACAAATAAAGAGCTTTCTGAACATTTGAACAACTGAAACAAGCATAATAATATGGGGTGAGATCAGTCTGATAATTCACAAATGCACACAGAAGCATTCACACTTGTATTTTCAATGCAAACACAAATGTGTTCCGTTTCACATACATGTAAATAAAATCCAAATACAGAAAAAAAGTTTTACATCTGTATTTTTGATCCACACATAAATGTTTTCCGTGTCAAACCGCTGAACCTGCAAAAACAAACCGCTCTCTGCGCATGGATCGCTGTGCATTCGGGTGTGGGTTTTTTGAGAATCCCCTAACGGTCACCCGATTTGTACTTGTGATGTTTTCTATCTATAGCCAATCAAATGTGTGCTCCATTCTAAGCCAATCACACAAGCGCGGCCCCACGAGGGTATGATTTCTTGTGTCTGTGAGGTAGCGCTATAAGACGAATAACTTAAAAAATATTTAGACGACAACTTTCATTACTAATTTAGTTTAAAGTCAGCAAAGTTACTTACAATGTATTGTCTTATTTTGAGAATTGTCTCTGTATAGACTCTGTATACTACACTTAAAATACACAAGCTTGGGAAAATAATGAATTACATGTAACAGGATAAGTTTACATGATGAGGATCTAAAAAGGGAACTGTATTCTCCTACAATTACATGAAAAAGATTTCATCGGATTACTGTAACATTTTTTTTTTTTTTAAATGGGGATTAGAAGCAATATATTTTAAACATTACTTTACATTGTAATACTTAGTACTGGTAGTGATATCCATTGTTTAAAGTAATTGTTACAGAATACATTTTTAAAGTATCCCTCCCAACCTAACAATAAGGAAAGCTAAGATTCTAACATAGCATTTGACCTGATGTTTAGTAAAAGAAAACGTTATAGTTCAGTGTTGAACATTTGATCATTCTTATTAGTCCTTCTTCTTTAAACAGTCTCATCTTTTCAATAAAATTTCCGTAGTGAAAATTAATCAAGAATCAGCTGCTATTATGAGTGTTGTATTATGCTTGTGTGCACCTGTTCTCCTCCTCTGCGCTGCAACGATGCCCTAATTACTCCAAATCCCCAGCGTATAACCCGACCAGTTTACGCTCATCACAATAAATTACACTCACCTTCCTCTCTACTGCCACACCAAATCCTTCTCTCTGTCTGTCTCATAGTGTGTTCACTCTTAACTTCATCATTGTGTTTGTTTCGAGCATTTTACTATGCATTTCATAAGGAGATACATTCAGTCAAACCAACCTGCAAAAACTGTTTACTGCCAGCCACCGCAAACACTCTGTACATAAACACATCTATATGAATGAATTATGTATCTAGAAGCCTGTTAAGTGAAACTCATGATAACAAAACAAATCTATGCTTCTATTGAACAACACCACATATATTGTTTTGCTAGAGATTTGTGTGTAGAAGCATATGCATTTTAATATTCCATTAATATCCCACCTACTCCAATATTCTGGTTGTGCATTCACTTGATTTAATATCTTTGATATCAACAACCTGATCAGAAAGCAGCAGCATAATGGCGTTGCATCTAAACACTTAATTCCCAATATATCGCAAACTGCTGGTTGTGCATGCTGTACTCTGACAGCTGTCATTTACCTTGACTTTACATTTTGTGACAGTCTGCTGACGTGAGCTGGCTTGAACCCTAATACAGCACTGCCTTGACAAAGAAATGCCAATGATGTTCTTTTTGGACTGTCACTAAGAGTGATGCTTTTGTTTGATTTTCAATTGAATCAAATGTGTTAATAAAAAGTGAATAGTGAAAGTACACCATAGTGGCAATAAAACAGCAAAAGAATACAGTGAGGGAATGTTAAGGGATTTCCAACGTCTATTAGTACAAATAAACTGAGGTCCCCCATGTCATATGCGCTTGTAAATGTAATCACATAAAGATGAAAAACATGCTGATTTGCTTTTCCTGGCTCCAAAATAGAGTAACGACCTCACAATTGATATTTATTGAAACTGCATGCACATGACAGGCTGTAAAAGGTCTCCACAGTGGGGCTGCCATTGTGTTTCTAAAGAGAGCAGTGCCGTCCAACTAGGACGCTACCCTCAGAGTAGCACAGAAGTCAAAATTGTCAACGAGCACTGAGCCCACAGTTGTAATTATTTAAATGTTTACCTTATTGCTGACCTTTCAACGTGCAACCAATCAATTAACCGTTTTGAGCTTGTATCTTCAAGGTTGATTGCAAATATTGTTAGTTGCTTTGGATGGAGTGTCAGCTAACTGTAGTCTAGAGCATTTTAGAAAAAACGATAAAACTGATTGCAATAAATGACTGGAAAGGAACAAGCTTGTAAACGTAACAAAGACAAGTGTCTGGAGAAGCAAGGATCAGATGAAATAGTAAACTGGTTATTCAAGATGATTCATGGTTTAGCCTATATTTTGAATATGCATACCAATGATGTGTCTTGCTTATCTTTGTTATAGCATGTATTTCTGCCACAGCGTTTGGCATTTAAAAAAAGCCTAGTTTAAAGACATCTACAAGCTTGAAAAAAAGAGATAAAGAATATTGTATTTACCATATCAGCCAGCTTTAATTGCAGTACCCCTCTATCTAACTTCATATCTTTTTAATTCAAACGCTGTTGCCACATCAAAATGTTCCTGACAGAAACTACACCAAGGACTCTGCTGATGAAAAACACTCACCATAATGGACAAAAAATCTACTAAAAGGCTCCTGACTGACACCGTTTTGCACTGTTTATCCACAATAGAGTTCTGAAGCCAGAGCTGACTTTGTATACTGCCCTTATCTGGGTCAGGAGGGGTGTCTTCATTCCCATAATGCACTGTATATATGGACCAAGGTAATCATTACTGTGAAAGGGCTTATACACATCAGTGAGCAATGCACAGGATTATAGAGCGCTAACATAGTTCCACCTGATATGAAATGCAGTTTTAAATGGCACAGTTGCAGGTTCAAGGTTGTTTTCAGCAGGTACCTTCACTGCTGAGGCTTTAATGAACAAGAAAGCCAACCCCAAAAGGTTGGATGGGGACAAAACAAAATGGATTATGGAGTATGTTGTGTGCTTTTTCATGTTTCAGACAGATTGGTTTGTTTTGAAAAAGGCACTGGTGCTTCTCAGGGTGTCATTGGTAGACATTGTGTAGCAAAGAGCAGTGCATATACACATTTCAGTGCCATCCAGCCTATTTTTAAGCCATACATATCTCTGATGCACTGATGATCACCTTTTATTCTGAGACCAACAGAAATAGAAGAATGGAGAGAAATAAGCAGTGGTGACAGTCGACCAATCACATTTGAACTGACCCTGGTTGCATACAGGTAAACTTAGTGGAGATAAGAAAAGGTGGAACACATTGGCCAAAATTCAATCTTGGAACACATTGGCTATCGTCAGTAGGCAAATTGTTACTTGTTTGTTTAGGTAACTCCTGACTTGTGTACCACCCCATTGACAACTCTTTTGGTTCTGTATTTTTTTAATTCCACCAGTGGTCATATAGATCCAAGACAACAATGTCAGAAAGGCCATACGAATCGAAATGTTACAAATACCAATACTTACTACTTGAACTCCATGAACACGCCATGGTTTTATCAGAACACAGCACAGTTAGGCTGCAGGTATTTCAGAGCCATAGTCTAGCTCTTAATTTTAACTCAAGCAAAACATAGTTGTAGAGGATCACTTAGCCGAGGGACAGAGAGAGGGGAGTTTGCCAATTAACAATTTGCATTTGCATTTTGGTCTTTTACTAACAATCCAAATTGTGTGGGCCTTTGTCTGACAGGCGATGTAGCTTTTTGTTAGCTCAAACACAAACTATTCACAGAGATCTCTTGACATCCCTTGGCTACGACAAAACCCTCTGAAATATTGGCGGTTGTTGGAAGCTTAATAGTAATTGAAAGCAGCTATTGAAAAAAAGTTACACTTACAATAACTACTGCTTATCAAATTCGGCACAAAATACATTTAAACCAGCAATAACTTTCTGGACCAATACTTATAAATATATTTCAGCATGTTTGGTGATGTAGTTTGAGTTCACCTCCACTGATTTCAATGGCTGTCACATGTCTGTCCATCTGAATAATGAAAACTGGAAGGCAGGAGATGCAACACAGCTGAGAGACTCATAATACAGAGTGTCACATTGGTCAGAAATGTGCTATTATAATGACTGAGTATACCAGGA
This sequence comes from Eleginops maclovinus, assembly GCF_036324505.1. Lineage (NCBI taxonomy): Eukaryota > Metazoa > Chordata > Actinopteri > Perciformes > Eleginopidae > Eleginops > Eleginops maclovinus. The sequence continues at coordinate 21,785,077 of NC_086371.1, forward strand.
ATGGGTTTCCAAGACACTTCTGATTCATAGACTGAACCTGTCAGAATATGTTCTGAATTTAGAAGAATGAAAGCTAGAAAGGAAAAACAGATACTGCGATAAGAAGTAATGAAATGGAGGAGGGTAAATAGAGGTTGAGAGATGTTTGACTTCTCAGCAAAAGGGGGAGAGCGGGGAGTGACAAGAGCAAACGATAGATGACAGATAGAGGTGTTTTCCTGGAAAAGACAGATGAGGAGATGGCCAAGAGTGGCAGGAGGAAGAGAGAGTGATAAGGAGTAAGACAGCCTGTCTTAATGTGGATCTGCGAAATGAAACAAGTTATCCTAGAGGATTTATTCTGCTTTTAAATGTGTTACATTATGCCAATTCCTCCTGTGACTGGATGTTATGTGTCCATGTGAAAATTAAATTCAGCTCCATCTGGGCTGTAATTTAGCATTTATTTGTGCAAGGAAGACTATAAAGGATTATGTTTTAATGTGTATTTTGTAGGTCACGATTCATTTCAAAATCTAAAATAGCACTGATCTCAACAAAGAAATGCTTTCCCTTAGCAGTTGGTTCAATTTTTTGCTCTCAAATGTAACTCAGATGGAACGAAAATTATGCCTGTCAGGGGAAAACACATCATCCTAGATCACCACGCTGCAGTGCTTTTAGACACCAGTGGTCTTGGCGAGACACTGAAAAAGCATGTTAAAGCTCTTAACGTTTGGCTTTCTGTGCAACTGAGAAAGCAGGGATTGCAATTTTTGATGCAGCTTGGTTGTTGAAAACATGTCGCTTTGTGAGTAATACTTGGTCTCAATCTAGGCCTATAAGTATGTGTTTGAAACCCATCACTTCAAGAGCAACTTTGAACCTGTGAACCTCATCCCTCAAAGACATGATGACCGCCATTCTGGAGCTTCTCAAAATAGCCCAAAAAACATATGTTTTTAGAAATAACCCTGTGGCTCTTTCAAAAAACCACATGAATAGATGTTGTATTCTGTCCTACAGTTTACTGGGTACTTTGTGACACCAATACTGGTGAATCCATCAGACTCCTGTTAAGATACAACAGCTATGATATCAGATTATTTATTTCTATTTTGTTAATAAAAAAAAAAATAGTAATGTGTTGTTTGTATTCTAAAGACGTTTATAATTCTTTTTGACATTATCTTATTCCTAGGGGTACCTCCTTTATTTTGTTGAATTTGACCTGAAAGCGACTTTTTGTATAAGCATTGCTCTAATGAGATAGCTAGACTAGCTGTTCATAGCTTATGGGCTTTATAAACCACACATAATGTTTGCATAATTTAGGAGAAGAGAATCTTGCAGTGAACCACTTAAACTGCTAGTTAGTTACTCAATAACTAGTAGGCTAAATGAATTTAGTAGCTAACTTTTATGTTTAGTATTCACCTTTGGCCTAGATCCAATTTAGTACCAAAAGTCTACGTGGAGGCTACCCAGTGTCCCATTTAGCTTGTTTTGTTTCCATACACTGGTGTTAGCCATAGCATTCTATTTGGAAAGTGTTAAATATGATGGTCCATGCAATGAATTGTGGGTATGCTCTGGGGCAAACAAGTTGAAACTGGTTTAATGAACTACTGCCAGTACAGAAGCTAACATAAAAGCTACTATGTGTATATTGCTGGTTGATTTAGCCTGTTGGCTAGCTGGCTATAATTGGTGTGAATGGACATGGAGAGACAATCTGACCTTATAGGCACCACATCTGTCTACAGTGGTGTCAGATAAAGCCTTATTTAAAGTTGTATTGTTATAACCTATCATTATCATTTAGAATGCTTTTATAAACACACAAGAACAGATGATTGTTGGTGACAAAATGGCAATTAGCTCTCTCTGTTTTACTTTTATAGAACAAAATATGTATGGGGTTTGAAACCCTTTAAGCCTTTGTATGTTATTTTACTGTACAAATCATATGCAGTTACATTAAGCTACTTGTTCATTTACATGGTCTCAGGAAAATTATCTAGTCTTGTGACTCCGACCTTTAACATCACTTGCTTATCTTCAAGTAGGATTTAAAGTCTGCTGTTGCAGTTATTGTTAGTCACTTTTGAATAGACTGTGTTTTCTCAGAGATCATTAGCTGCAGTGTGCTACATCAGGGAATAAAGTCTTTCGAATGACAGTTTCCTCACAAGCTACTAACTCCTATATTAAAGAGACTGGATGACATTTCCAATAGCACCATGTTACATTTCTCTGCTTGACAGAAGATTTTTTTTTAAGAAAAAACAAAGTCAATGTCAGATGAGATGAGAAAAGCGCAGTGGAAAAAGCGAGAGAAGTAAAATAGCTGAAGAGATGGCGGGGAGATGGAAGGGAGAGGTGCGGAGCAAGTGATTCTCTTTTTGCTTCTGAAGGACGGAGGAAGAGTTGCAGACGCTGCACTTTCAATCAGATAGGAAAAGACCCAGTCATCAAGGTTTATACTGAATATGTGGGTAGGTGTGTGTGTATATGTATATGGAAAAGAGAAAAAGTTTGCAGTGCAGTGTAGGTGTTGGGCTGTGCTGTAGCTGCATTTGAATTATGTGTCAATGCTTCTATGTAGAGGGGTTAGGTGCGTATGTCTGTGCGTGCCCGACAAAAGTTGTCAAATCAGTGCTGACACACACCAATCCTTTTTGAATAATTTATGAATATGTTAGATCAGATCTGCAAATTGATGGATTCTGCAGTGAAAATTAGAGAAGAAGCCAGGAGTCTTGGGCACCTTGAAATCTGAGATGCTGTCAGTCATGAAAAACCTACTTTAGTTTATTTTACACAGATTCCATGACCTCTCGTTTGCTTAAAAACACATTCAGAATATTAAGTAGTAAATGAACTAATAAGGACCTGAATGGAGATCATGTCAGATATCAGGTAAGAGTATGTATCATTATCAGAACATATCTTTAGAGCTGTGTGCGCTGTTGGAAAAAAGTAGGTTTTGTGTTCTATTCTGCAAAGAAACAGATGAATTTATTCTGTAGGTAAGGTTCAGTCAGCCAACAGGCTGGGCAAGTTCCCACAGCGAATGAAGTGAGGCTAAAGTTAGCGCAGACTTCTTGAAAGAAACTAATCCTGAAAAAATCATATTTATGTCAGGTACCAGGTATGCCTGTTGAACATCTGTTAGAGCACAAAAAATACTTTATCCCATTGACTTACATTGGGAAAGAGCTTCTGTACACCAGCGTGTGATTATTATTTTTAGCTAAATCAACCACCCAGTATGAATACTTTAATAGCCTTTATTTAAATGTCTAGGTCCTAAATGATACAATGCGCTAAAAGCCAATTCTAGAGTTTGTTACACTCTACATTAATTTGACTGAGGCAAGTGCGCATGTCATATATAGTCTATACGTTTTTTACTTGAGGGTCAGGACGTTTTGGCTTCATAAAACCACTGAGCAAATTTCATATGAATGAAGAGACAGGCCCTGTCTCCAAAGCAGTTTCCGGTTGAATTTATACATCCATGGGCGGGCAGCACAAGCAGTCAAATGTCACGGAGAAACTGACACATAAATGCAAAAATGAACAAAACTAGAAGGGTTCGAAGGTCCGATACATTTACAGGTATGAACTCAAAGGTACTGATACTTTGAAAAGTCGATTGGCAAAGCATTTATATTAGCCAGAATGTTGTAACACCACATTTGATTTATAATAAAGGCGGGTTTAAAGCAAGTTAACATCCTCCATCATTTCTCGGAACATTGTGTTTTCCAAATATCCTAAGAGGTTTTCAAAGTTTTGCAGTGAAATGGATGTTTGACTGAGGCTTCGCTTGTGCAAATTTAACCGTCTCAATAGCAGGCTGGATGTAGTGGAGCTGAACGGTGCCAAACTCTGTGGCGCAGCACAGGGGACGAGCTCTACACACAAACATTAACACATAAAGGACACAATGCCATATGGGATGTTGGTCCAACTTAAACATCCATCTTGACTGACACCTTCTCCCTTGTGTGTGCCTGTATGTGTGTGTCCGTTGAGAGCTGGATGAGGGAAACTAAGAGGATCAGATTGAAATAGTGGGCTGAGGGAACAGAAAGTTGGGTGTTAAGGGGATGGAAGGTCTGAGGTCAAAATATGGGAAGTTTAGTTTTTCCCAAACTCTCTTACTTCAGGAGCGCCTCATTTACTCCCCCCTACACACCAGGTGGATGTGTGGACATTTGGGAACAAACCCACTGGCTCCAGGTGGTGTGAGGGAGAAGACAATCTCAAGTAACTTAAGAGGAACACTTGCTGCACATTAGAATTTAAAGGTACTGTTCAGGAAATTGAAAGCAGCAAAAACATTGTGCAATTCAAAAGAAGTCTAACACTCAGGAACTCAACAGCCCATACTATTTATCACTGTGGTTTGAATTATTCCATGAAACGTAAAGAAAAATACCTATTCTGCACATGCACTCATAATGATAGAATAACATTCAGAAAACAACCAAGTTTTCAGTTTTGGTACTAATGTTGGTACTACTTGATGCATTCATAATGGCTTGCATTTAGACAATAAATGGGACTTAAGAAAACTACTTTGCAATCCAATATTCATTAATTCCTTCTTGGTTTACTATACAAACGTCATCCGATGTGTCCACTATACGCATATTGAATGCTATAGGGAATGTTTTTATTGTGAATAAACTAACAAACAAAACATTGATGTTTCTATATGTTATTTTTTAGGTTGGGGTGTATGGAAAGTTGTGTGTTGACTGATGAACGTCAAAGTCAGTTGAAGGTCAATCCATTAAATCATTTCTGGGAGGAATGGTTGGATATAAAGTTTTTAAACTGACCAATAGAGACTCAAATATTGAGTTTTAAAGTATGCTGTAGGGAATTCAAAGTGTAGAGGACACAGAAGATACAAGCAGTTTTTCCAAGCTAAGTGCTTATTCAGGGGGCTTTAAGTGTTAGCCAATCACTGGAGTGAGTACAATAAGGTCCATAGGTCCAGTCCAATAATGAGGTGATATAAGTTGGCAGATCTCCAACAATAGCCTTATAAAGAGGCAGATGCCAGTGTATATCAGGCGTCTCTACCAGGGTGAACCAACCTTGTTGGACTGGGTACACTTGTGAATATAACCCGGTATAGATTTCGAGTTGGAAGTTGTTTAAAGAGTCTAAAGCTGCAGAATGACCTTAGATTTTATGTTTCTGCAAGTCCTATAGGAGAGCTGTTCCTGTTTCTATACAAGAAGCCATTTCTTCAGCTAAATAGAGAATGGAGATGGAGGTTGAATGAACATTCTCTTCAGACCATGTCATCATTCCAGATTGGTCGCACCAATGTCTAATAAAGAATGCTCTGGCCCTATGTCATATGCCCTTCAAATTCATATGTTTGACCAGGGTTATTTGCTAAAACATAAGCTTGGTGGAAATGATACTTTCATTTTCACCACTTAGATGATCAAATGTTATATTTAAACTCTTTGTTTCACATTGTAAGATGATTGTCTAGAGCACGTTGACAGAAAAGTCAGGGGGTTGACAAAGTCATAAGGCTTAATCCTCTGGGCACCATGGAGGGGTGCACCACATTTCATGATAGATTTCAGTCTGGAACAAAGTTGCAGCCAAACGAACAAGCCAACTTTGCCAATTAACACTACATCTTTCAAAATGATTTGCAAGCATGCATTGCAACATTACAAATGTGGCACCATACTGTTTAGCCTCAACATCACTGTGTTGATTAGGTAGTAAAATCCTTTGAGAAATGTTGTTGCAACTAAATAAATTCCATTCCAACAAGGACATCTGCAGATCAGGTGTTTTTGGAGCCTTTTTGTTTTTGCAAGAACCAAATTAGAAACTGATTGATTTGAGGTGCTGCTCTGTATGTGCAGAGGATAATTTGATGGACTGTCTGAATGTTTCCGGAAAGCATACCATTACATATCCAATTTACTGTGGTCTATTTACATGTCTGACTTATATAAACTTGATTGCGCGACAACCAAAAAATCCCGGCTTTTATCTCTCCAAACTGACTTTATCCTTTAGCTCTGCTATGTGACCCATAAATATTTCCAAAAAAGGCTACGCCACTTGCAGTCTAAGTGTTTACGTTTTTTTGAGCAAAGAGCCCCGAAGCATGTTTAAGTTGAAAGGAGCGGTTAATCCCCAAGTTGCCTCGTTAGATCTGGGATAAAATCAAGACGCACTTGTCTTGAGAACATACCTTCCCTTACAAAATATCAATAAACTATCTCATAGTTCGCAACAGAGTAAGAAGATATAATCGGACAGCTAAGATCACTATCAAACACACTCTCCCCTACGGCTAAAACATAACACAGAGATGATAAAACTTATCTGAAACACAGAGGAGAAGAGAAGATAGGATAGGAAGATAGTGGAGGATAGAGTAGGAGGGGAGAGAAAGTTACAGGAAGGACGAGGGAAGAAGAAAAAGGGTGAAAAGGCTGAGAAGAGAAAGAGAAAAGAATGAAATAGTGGTGAAAAGAGGGGAAAACTGTTACCTTTCACATGTTTAATTGTTTATGGTTTACCTAGAGCAGAAAATCAGCTCAGTACTTGGTACTGACAACCTTCATCCAAAAAAATCTTCATTGATACCAGTTTACTACACAAACACACTCACTCATACACACACGGAACTATAGCCTAAAAGAGGACATATAACTGAAATGTTCAGGTTCGTATTTGTATTTTGTTCCTCTACTGGGACATGTCTCCATGCTTTAATGTTCAAAAAGCTCTTTATTTTTCTCATACTGTCTGTGCTGCACCACCTCTTTTCACCCTCTGTCTGAAACCAGAGCCCAGTCTGCTCTGATTGGTGAGATGGCCGGCTCTGTTGTGATTGGTTAACCGCTTAAGAGATGTCCCGCCTCTTACCCTATCACGTACAATGTGTTGGAACACTAGTCAATAGAAATATGAGTGTTACTTAGTGATGTCACTACGCTACGGAAGTACACAAAGGAGTCCAATGGAGGTGTGTCAGGGGAGGGAGTGTGGGAGAGAAACTCCCTCTGGAGGGAACACTGGGATTTTAGACTTTATAGACTACTTAAATCCACAAAGACCTTGTAGACACTCTACAAGAAATGGAAAACCCAAACATAGGCATAATAGGGCCTCTTTTTTTGGAATTTGGAATTATTGTGTCTTCAAACATCAAATTCATTTATTATTGGCATATAATTATTTTTGAATTTCATTTCTCTTTCTTTCTCTCTCCCTGTCTTTGTTATTTTTAATTTGATTAGCTGGATAAGAGGATGGTTGATGACTATCTTCATTTGTGAAAGGATGCAAGAGGATGGCCTAGCTCATTTTGTTTTCTGTGTAATTACACCAAGGGAAGCAGACTTCGTCATTCCAAATTAAATCAAATCCAATCATGAAGCAGTCATAAAGCTAATCAGAATTGAGATACATTTAAATTATTAAAACTTTAGCGGTAGAATTAAAATCATTATCAAGAAAAATAAGTCATGCAACATTAAAATGAACACTTGGTGTCACTCAGATTATCACTAGTTGATTCACAGTATTCAATTCCTCCTTCTTTCTCCTCACTGTACAACTTATATGGTCCAGTAAAAAGGTTTTGTTAGAGAAACATCTAATTGGTAAATGCTCTTTTCCTTTCCTTCTATTTTTTACTCCATCTCGTATTGTTCTTCTTCCATTTTTCTAACTGGCGCAGGCACTGTGTTGACATTATTGCCATCATTAATTTTATCTTCGTCTTTGATTGTGTGAGGGCATGCATCCCTGCAGTCAGCTCAAATTACTGCAGGAAGCCCAGTTACGGTGGCCAATTAGAGGCCACACACACACACACACACACACACACACACACACACACACACACACACACACACACACACACACACACACACACACACACACACACACACACACACACACACACACACACACACACACACACACACACACACACACACACACACACACACACACACACACACACACACACACTCTATTTGTGTAGTGGGTAACATGGCTAAGGTTGTCCAAATATGGTAAATAAATCAAATACATATAAAAAAAATGCATTCAACTCTTGCAGCATTTAGCCGTAAAGTAGCTATTCTTTTCTTCATCCGCAGTGTCTCTACTTCCATCTATCAGTCTGTTTCACTCTCTTTCTTTCTGGATTTGTCAGACAGCGAGGAGCCAATTACTGTCCAGGGGTATCCGAGCTCCTTCCTTCCTGTCTCCTGCTGGTTGGCTAAGAGCTGACCAATCAAAGGGCTCGTGGGGGAGGGGGGCAAAATGCTGACCTGGGGATATGTCATCTTGCTGAGTGAAGATGTCTCAGCCGATTCATTTAACATGCATATAACCAGGCTTGGGAAGTAACTGATTACTTGCAAAGGGATAAGGTCATTCAGTTAGAGTTACATAAAAAAAAAGATGTAATGGTACCTTTTTAAAATTGCCAATTACTAGCAGGATTGCAATGTTACTAAAGAGCAATAATGATATATTACAATCCACATGCACACAAATTAGTTTCATAAATTTTAATATGCGGTCTTGTACTGTGCAATTTCAAAGTTGCTCTATAGATTACTATTGTATATTACGACACATGTTTGATACCGAACCTCTTATTTTGTAGTATGTTTCTGTTGTGTTACATAGTATACTTAAAGGCAAAGCCAAATTATCATATTGTCATCTTCAAAAAGACTGAATTATTGGTTTTGTTTTTTGGAAGTTTGAGTCAGTTGTTGATAGATTTGACTTGAGGTCACATACACAAAAACCCTCCTAAACCTCAAACCCAACAGGAAATAAGAGCACACATTTGAGTTCACAAGCAACATATGAAAAGTGCTATAGAACCCTCTAAAAAGACAATTCCTGATTTGTCTGGAGCTACATTATTGTTATATTGCCAAATGCAGTTCTGGGTCTGATGAATTTTCTACAATAGCTACACTTGTATACCACCACACCAATATCACCCGAGAAGCCTCCTTGTAGTTTTCTGCAGCCAAAACCTTTTCTGTGTCCCTTTACATTTTTTAATATGCAAGAAGAAAGCGTAGCTAACAGTGAAGGTTCATTCCAGAGCCCTGCTGATGTAGAAAGGTGGATTTCAGTGGTAACTGCATTTGTATTTAAGAGTACCTGCGGTTTAGTCATAAAAGCTTCTCTCTGAGTGTCTGCGCCCTGAATCCCCTCAGTGAATCCGTGCACACTCATGTTATACCACAACAAAGCATGACTAACAAAGTGAAAAGTTCCATTTGGCTCCATCCAGAGTCTGTTCCCTGAGAAAATCTGGCCTTCCACGGCAGATACATGTTCAGGAGTGTCTAACAGATAGTGCAACCACACAGAGGTGTTGATATCCAACGTCTCGAGCCAAACCCTGCAGTCCTATGTAGCACTTGGTAACTGAGGCCTGAAACCAAACTGAGTAGGAGGCATCAAGAGTTATTTCCTCCGAAGTGCACACAAAGGCCAACAGTGAAATACAAAACAAGTTCTCCTACACCTCGCTTACTCGTCTCTTAGAGGTATCTCTTCCTGTCTCTCTTACTTAATACATCATCCTTATGTGCGTCAGGTCTTTAAGAACTCCTCTCTCTAGACTGCCGAAGATACTTCCTCCCAGCAACCTGAACATGACAGAGACGAGGGTTTTGAATAGAAAAAAAAATGTCTCTGTAGCATTTGTTTCTTTTACAAATGCCCATATTCTGAAGGAAGCCCTGCATTCTCTCATACAGACAAACATTACTTTTGTTCATAGTACCTGAGATCTCCCCTGACGCATCATATCCAGGCTTATCTGTACCCATACAGTGGAGTATTTGGGGGAGGTTCATGTTGTTGCTGCTTCCACAATCTTCCCTTCCGCAGCTAGAGTTGAGTGTTAAAAGCTTCCCTTTCACTTTGCATTAACCTGCATGCTAAATTTAGATCATATCTTTAAATATTTTAGATGGAATGCATTTACTGTATGCTAGACATTGCCTCAGTCCCAATTTGATGTCTTTAAAGTTGACAGTGAATACTTTTTCTCAAGTGTTCCAAACCCACCATTTGGGAAAATGCAGCTTTGCTAGCTGGGTTAAACTCTTTGATCCTCTACTGGTTTGGCTTGAGCCCTGGCTAAATTTACACTGGACTTTACTGGTTTCATGCCTGATCGTCCAGGGCGCAATGAGCTTCCTCTGGGGAAATTAAAGTTTTAGTTTCATTTACACACTTAAATCTCTCTAAACAGTGTTCCCTGATTTTCTATCTGCCAAAATAAGAGTGTGGCTGATGATTTTGCTGATAAGGTCGTCTGAGTAGCCTTCATTAAGGTTTGCAGGAGATTCGGGTGACACTCTTGTCCCTGGGTTTTGACACACAGGCAACTTAGCACTCGCCTGACCATGTTACTACAGATTATGTTGGAGGAAGGAAGCATTGACATCTTCTCTGGCTGTGTGTTTATCTATCTTTTTCTCAAGCTGTTTTTTTTCCAAAAGCATCATAGTCTTAATACCATTGTTCGTGAATATTAATGTCAATTTAGATAAATGTATTTTATAGTGCCGCCCCACATTTTTAAAACAAATCCTATACTCTTTTTCAAGAGTGGTATAATTGAAAAGCGACCAGAGAGGTTACTGCAATTATTTCATTTTCATACTCAACAACTAGAAGCAATTGTTCAATGTCTGCCTTGCTCTGAAGAAGCTTTGTCAAGTCTGTATCTGCTGTTGAATTGGGTTTGGAAATCTCAATTACCAGGAAGAGTCTAGCAAAAAGGTGGCATCATGTTGCATTATGGTATTCAGTGTGTCAGCACCATACCAAATGTAACATATCTTGGTTGTCAAACTCTATGGCAGTGAAATAGAAAATTGCTTAAAGCTGCAAATCCTGCAAATTTACCAGAAACCTCCATCCTCGAGTACAGTAAGCTACATGATCCCAACATCCTCACAAAGTTTATGCCAGATATCATCAGGAAAGATGCAGATTTCACCAATCTAACTGCTTCTAATGAGAACAACCCATCCTGAGTCATAAAAAAGAGGGCAGAGAGGGAGATAGATAGATTTCTAGTGATGGCGAGAGATTAACAATGGGAGAAATCGGTAGAAGAGATCAGAAAAAAGGAGGGTGATGGTACAACAATTGTATGGAATGATAGGAGGTTTATAGCATGTGTGTGGGTGTGTGCAGAGGTCACGGTTGGGCTATGGGCAGCATTGTGAAAAGGACGATTGGTGTTAAATTGGGGTGAAAAGAGGCTTAGGTAGAGATAGAGCGACTGAGGGAAATAGACAGAAAGCAAGGGAGAGATGGTCACCCCTCACTCCACACATGGATTAGAAGCTATAGAGACATTGACAACCTAGCTTACATGGCTAAAGCCCCATGCACACATATATACACACACACACACACACACACACACACACACACACACACACATACACACATACACACCACTGAACACATGTCATGTCCTAACAGCTACAGTATTTTTAGCAGTTGGAGACAATGCTTGACTGTTTCGCTGTCAAAATGTCTCATTTTTGCCGGGATGTATCTGCTGATTTGAGGTCTCGACAGACTGGGCACATTCTTGCACTATTCTGTTGGGTAATATTCTCAGCAATTATGACAGCAATATTTTTCTCAGTACTTTTCTTCTTTTCATTATCCAGTGGCTACGCATACATCCAGAATCCTAATTCTTTCCGAATGAGCCTACCAAAGCAACTGCTTACCAAACAAATAATTGGTTTGGATAAGTTTTCTTTGACTTTATGGCCTGGTGTGGAAGTGTGTTTACCAGCGTAACTGAATGCTAATGTGTTGTGATCGTCTTTAAAATGTGTAAGCTGTTTTTTCAGAATAAACTTATCCAACATTATTCAAATGAAACCATTAAAAAAAGACTTAGAGCATACATCAAGGCAAGTGGGCTCTGTAAGGCGATAATGGTAATAGATTTAGCATGTTAGCATGACATTTGGTTATAACCTAGGCATCACCAAGTCTGTCATATGGGACTGTCATTAGTTTTGCAGGCATTTGGTCTTTAGTTTTTCGATAAGATCAAATCTTGACCAATGATTAAAGGTCAGAGGGTGAGCTTAGTTATTTCAATACATCCTCAGGGGGAAATTAATTACCCTGGCAATTCAACCAATTGTAACAAAGACATTTCACTCAAACCCAAAAATGTCAGATTCATGAAGGCATCGGAAAAATGCAGGAGTAAGTGCCAATCCATCAAATAGATGTTGAGACATTTTGCAGTCACTTTCTAAATGTTTTGGTGGTGTGACATATCATAGTGAAGTCTTAATGATGTTATCATAGTTGTAATAATATTTGAATGCAGTATACTATATCATTTATTACTGTGCAATGTTCACACACATAAATATTGCAGACTAAAAGTTCACTATGATGGATTACAGAGCTCCTGCAAATTTCCAATGAATGTAAACCAGTGGCTTCCTAGAACTATTAGAAAAAAATACTACCTTAAATCATGAACTGTACAGAAAGTACTTAAGTAATCAGGTTCCACTTTTTAAAAAGGTATCATTTACAAAGGGTTTAAAGTGTAGGATGTACATATTTACATGATCAGTTACAAGTCATTAACAACTGTGGTATCATTTTAAGTTTGAATGTAGGAATCTAAATCGTCACACAGACTGCACACATCCCATCTTAGTATTAGAAGCAATGGGCAGCTATGACATATCCCAATGCCTTGCTGAAATTCACCTTACTAAAGCCATGGAATTAAATTGGCACCTCTCAATTTATCTTTCCACCCTCCCTACTTGGTCCAATCAGGGACTTGAGTCTGGGACCCAACAGTTTCCCAAAAGAGGTAATGCCAATGCCATTGGAAAATATACATAAAGATATACCCTAAAACTATTAAGGTTGGCTGGTAATGTTTTTTTGTTACCATTCCTAAAAGAATAACCATATGTCCAGATGTACGATGTAAATTATCTACGATCTGCCTCAGAATGGTTTCACAATTTTAACCCGAAGTAGAATATGTTTATTAGTGAGTTAATCTAGCCAATGATTTATTTTGCAGACGGGATTAAACATCAGTCTATTCCCTTTCAAACAGAGGGAGAGAGGAGAGACAGGCAGAGGCAAACTGATTTAAAAAAAAGAGTTCTCTCACTTCAAATGAGTTTAGTTTAATTAACAATGTCATTGTTTGCATGGCGAAGGCGATCTCCAGAGAAATACAAGATAGTGTGCTGCCGATGTCTATCTCTTAAGCTAACCCCAGGCCATTTACAATGGAATTTTACTGATGTTGATTTATTGCAACAGCCATATTATTGATTTCAGAAGCAGCTGGCTGAAAAAATGTCATTATTGTGTGAGTGCTGATGTCAAGCCCTTAATGTATTATTCCACCTCTAATCATTTACTAAATTACTTTACATTTATCCTATTTGTTCTTGATTAATACCAAATAAAGAAAAAAATGAATAGTCTTTGGGCATTTTGTTTTTCCAAAACAAGAAACTTATAATTAAGTTTAGTCTGTTAATTTATTAGGTCCATTTATAATTTTCATTCTAATCTTATTGTCCTTAAGGAGTTCTCGAGCACTTCTTCAGCATTGCTGGTGTATTATGGCAACTGTTGCTGCCAGTCTCACTCTATCCCATGAAGCAGTTCTGATAATGGCATCAGACGTTGCTTTGGGAGTGCATCCAATTGATAAAGAATACTGCTTGTTCAGAAGTTAAGATGGATAACAATTTAATAAAAACAGTTGCCCAAATCTAATCTAATAAATCATCATTTCACTGGACCCTTCAAAAATGTTTGTAGTGGTCAGATAATTGTTAGCAATGTTTGCATTTTAATAATAATAATAATAATAATAATAATAATAATAATAATAATAATAATAATAATAATAATAATAATAATAATAATAATAATTAATTGCATTTAGCTAGCACCTTTCCAGGTGCACAAATCGCTTTACACATATTACACACGTTAGATCAGGTAACACATCAATACTCTGGACAATACCCACAGGAACAATTTCGGGTGAAGTATCTTGCCCAAGGACACAACGGCATACAGTGACGGTCACGGCAGGATTGGAACTGGTGTTCCCCATCTCCCCTGATCTGATTAGGCCACTGCAACACAGTCGCCTTTTAGGTATGGAATTCAGAGCAGATAGTGAAAGAAAACGTGCAATACATCGCAGACATCCACAGCCACTATGCTGAGAGTGATACTTTAACAATCTTCTTTGGAATTGGTCCTCCAAATTTACAGTATAAACAGAATCAATAATGATCTGTTAGGAAGTATAACCAAGGTTGTTATTTGCATATCGCTATATAAAGTAAACGTTGCGAACACTACAATCCTGCTTCAGCACTGAGAAAAAACAGCATTTTAGGTAACTCGCTTATTTCTCTGTCTATGAGAGTGTCTGTATGGTCAATATGAAGATGAATCACCTTTGGTGAGCTTAGCTTAGCAAAAATTAGAAATGGCCTCAGGCTTGGCTCTGTCCGTAGGTTACGAAATTCGCCTTCCAGCACTTTGAAAGATCACAGTTAAAATGGTATATCATGTTTGTTTAATCCGTGTAAATGTGTTATTTTATGGTTTTACATGTAATGGACTATTTCAAGTTTGGATTCACTTTATTCTTGCAGTGTTGTCTTAGCTGTAAGGCTGCCAGGATCTTAAATAACTTAGCAAGACAGCTAACATTCCCAAAATGTCCTTGATCTTTCTCCATGTTGTGAACACAGCATTGCAGATAACATTTCTCCAACTTTGGCACTAAAGTTCTTTCAATATCAACAATGTGCCTTACAATGCGTGTTATAGTTGCAGATGTACTTTTCTATGGATAAAAGGAAAACAGAGTGCCAACACAATGGCTTCTCAAGCCTCATCAGCCAGTGGAGGCCCCCTGTTGTGTGGGTTTGATTGGACTGTACCCATCTGGACCCACTGATGGGATGGTAAAGACATTGCAGTCATCTGTGACATTGAAGTGGTGACTAACATTCATAAAAGAAGGCCTCTCAACTCCCATTGCTATCAGGCTCCGTTTTCAAGCTTTTTAGATGTTCTTCCGCTTGTGACTCACACCTGTTTTCGTATTTATAACTCCACTTAAATCTCTAATCCTGGCATTCATCAAATCAATTCACTTTGAATTATTTACATTTCAACAGTGGTTGGACTGTATTGTTGTGTCAAATGCTACAACCAAACTTCACATTTCATTTTTTCTTCCTGTTTACTGCTGTTAGTTTCATCTGATGTGTCTTCTGCTGATCTAATATTGTATCCTTTGTTTCTATAGACTCTCTAAAATACCCAACAGCGCTTGATCTGTCATCATTTCTTGCATCTTATCTGTTGCCTCTGTAAAACCACCTCACCACTTCTTCCATTTTGTAAATCCCGTCCTTTCATTTTATGACTTCATATTTATCCAGGGGACACAAATTGGTTCTTCAAAATGTATAATCTTCCGTTTGAGGGGTATTTAGGTCACTCTTTGGAAGTGGTGCTGGTCTCACTGCTGCCATGAAAGAGGATTCTTCCGCATCACTCAACACATCCTGGTCCTTTGCTACTTTGCGTGTGGTGTATGGTGCTTTGATTCTGGCTGAAATAAGATCTCTTCTGCCTTAAGGCCTGGCCACACCAGAAAGCAGTGATGGAAAGAAAGTTACTGCATTTAATCAAGTACTTGTAAAACATACTTGTATTTTATTTAACTATTTTCATTAAATTCTACTTTATACTTCTACTCCTATCTACCAAGTGACAGACCATATAAGCCCATCAACAGTCACATGCTTGTTTGGATAGAATTGTTTACTATAAAACATTAAAGCATTAGGGCTCTAGGGCAACTGCAAATGGTTACTGTAAAAAAAAAAGCAATTAATTCATTTTACATAATATTTATTTGTGATTGAATGCCCATTTACAGTAACGGTTAAGATCAGAAAAAAACCCAACAAGAACTGACTAGCTGGTTGTATTGATAGCCTTCATTATAGAGACACTTATATTGGAAGATATAGCTCAAGGAATTATAACCCATAATATCATGCTGACAATAATGAAGGATACAACTATGATACTGTATATGCAGAAAAGAAAAAAGAAATCCACATTAATGATAATCACATACCCATTTGATTTGAAATAAACCATCAATATAAAAAATATATAATATAAGTGAATTACAAACATTTAATGTAAATGCAATTTAAAAGGATGATAATTGAAAAGTTATATATATTTACAAGAATAGCAAGACCATCAAAAATATATATGCCACATAATATAACTGATCGATATGTAATCAAATGTATGTTATAGTTAATATACTGTATATACAAATATCCAACATTCAAAACCTTTTCTCTGAGTATTATGAGGGTATTTATACTACTACTACTACTACTACTACTTCTACTACTAATAATAATGATGAGACATTTTACAGCCCTTGGTTTTTGTAATCCCTCTCTCTCTTATTTCTCCGTCTCTTACAATTAAATTCCGACGTGTTATTTGTAGGAATCTCCAGCATACTTTGTTTAAAATCCAGTTTATGACACACTGTCTTAAAGACGATGACATACAGTGAACTGAAATCAACCTGTACATATTAAGAGTCCCGTCTTCTGGTCCACAGGGTCACAGTGACTACAACAGCACAGAGAGCCAGCAGCAGAACACTGAACGCTGACCATCTCACCGCGTAGAAGGTGGAGTGAACGCCAAAGGGATCTCTGTACTTCAGAAGTGTTTTGGTTGAAAACATACACTGCAGATAAGGGTCAAGAACTGCACACCAATACTCTCCAGTGTCTTGCAGTGAGACATTAGGAATGACCAAGTTCAAATCAGTATAACTGCGCATGTTCTTGATCAGGTAAGAATCTACACTAAAGGTTCTTCCTTTGGTTCGGTTCGACTTAAAGAACCAGAGGTGACGCAATCCCTTTTCGCTATTTTTGCATCTGAGAGTGACTTCTTCTCCCCCAGAGAAGAGCTCTTCAGCAGGGGGGGCAAATTTGGGGCACACCACAAGCAGATATGATTTCAGAGTTGTTCGGGTATTACAAGAGTACCGACCGGAGTGATTCAACATTAAAGATGTTAACACCAGTGAATAGTTTTGGTCCATTACTACCATGGTGTAGTTATTTTGTCCATTATCAATGTTAAAGAAATCAGTCTTCCAATATGGAGGCTTTCCATCACTGAAATCAGTGACAGGGCACTGCAACACAGCCGTGTCTTCCACTGAGCGATAGACACCCTCTGTGTTCAGCAGAAGCTGAACAGGGTGACTGCTCACACACTGCTGCTGGTCCATCACCAGGCAGGTGTACAATGTGAAGACCATTGTTGAGATGTTGGATATAAGTAGATCTGATGTGTTTTTCACCACTCGGTGTCTTCCTCTATCAGTGTCCATAGTTGATGCTGTATTGTCCCCAAACATTCTGGTCCATATTTCTTGCTCATATCGATAATCCCATTTGAGCCACTGGAAATTCAGCTTGTCAGCCCCTCCTAAACAAGGCAGGCACATTGTTTCTCTAGGTATCACATCTATATTTTTGATTTCAATTATTGAACTACATACAGTAATTGTTATATTTCTCTCATATGTCACTTTGCCGTCAGCCCAGCACTCCTCTTGGTACAGGCCGGAGTCTGAATGAGTCAGGTTGTTGATCATGTAAGAAGAAATATTCGCCCTGCTGACAAGTCGTTGTTTCAAGTCTTCAGGCACTGAGGAGTTCAGGGGGCAAAGGTCAGAGGTGTTCGACAGGACGAACTTCTCCTCACCGACAAATCTGGAGATCAGGCAGGAGCTAGGCTTCCTTGGCAGGTTGAAGGTGTAGGAGTCCCTTTCCTTTTGGATCACGATGAGTTCTTCTGTGTGAATGTTGCTGATGAGAGAAAAAAGCAGGACAGAGAGCTCTATGACTGCGGCCATTCTTCTCAAAGGTTACCTTGTGAGTGTGCCAACACTTACAATGCTCTCCTCTGAAGATCTGTGTCAATGCTCACCATCAGCATCTCGTTTGTGGTTGGAAAGACATGACTTCTTTATCTCATCATCATTTGAAACTTTGAAGAGTCAGGCACAGTATTTTAAGTGGTCTATGTTTTTTTTGACTTATCTCAAAACCCTGTTATAAGTGTTTAGACTTTTGATCTGTACATTTTTATATCTTGAGTTGCTGCACAGGAAGAGATTAATCTAAAGGCTAGATTTGAGGTTGTCCAGATATGAGTTTCATCCTCTTACACATTGACAGCGAGCTACAGTGGCGGAAATAAGTATTTGATCCCCTGCCAATTTAGTTAGTTTACCCACTTACAAAGAAACAAACAGTCTGTAATGTTTATGGTAGGTTAATTTGAATAGTGAGAGACAGAATATTAAAAAAAAAATCCCGAAATATACATTAAAAAAAAGATATACATTGATTTACATTTAATTGGGGGAAATAAGTATTTGATCCCCATTGCAACCAACAAGAATTATGGCTCCCACGGACTGGTTAAATAAGTCCTCTCGCTTTAAGAAAGTACTCCTGATGTCAACTCTTTACCTGGATAAAAGAGACCTGTCCACAGTCGATAAATCAGATTACAGCCTCTCCACAGAGGGCAAGACCATAGACAGGCCTTGAGACTGGAATAGGCTACAAGACCACCAGCAAGCAGCTTGCTGACAAAGAGACAGCTGGTTTGATTATTAGAAAATGGAAAATGCACAAAATGACCATCAATCGCCCTCGGTCTGGGTCTCCACCATCTAAGATCTCGCTTTTTGGGGCATCAATGACCAAGAGAAAGGTGAGGGGTCAGCCATGAACTACACAGGAGGAACTTGTTAATGAAGCTGGGACCACAGTCACCAAGAAAACTATTGGTAACACACTGCACTGTAATGGATTCAAAACCTGCAGCGCCCGCAAGGTTCCCTGCTCAAGAAGGCACATGTATAGGCCGTCTGAAGTCTGCCAGTGATCCTCTGAGTGATTCAGCGAAGGCTTATGAGAAGGTGATGTGGTCAGATGAGACCAGAATCAAGATCTTTGGCATCAGTTTGACATGTTGTGTTTGGAGGAAGAGAAATGCTGACTATTACCCCAAGAACACCATCCCCAGCGTCAAGCACGGAGGTGGAAACATGATGCTTTGGGGGGGGTTCTCTGCTACAGGGACAGGGCGGTTCACTGCATCGAGGGGATGATGGAGGGGGCCATATATTGTCAAATATTGACGATAACCTCATTCACCTAAGGCATGTTTTGCAAGAGGATCAAATACTTATTACCCACAATTAAATGCATATTAAATTATATAATGTTTTTAATGTAAATTTCCTTTTTTTTTCTATATACTGCCTCTCATGGTTAAAATAAACCTACCATACAAATTACAGACTGTTAATTTCTTTGTAAGTGGGTAAACTAACTAAATTAGCAAGGGATCAAATACTTATTTCCTCAACTGTATGTTGTTCTGACTTTGTAGGTGTCCTTTGTATAATTTCTTTGCTGTTCTTAAAGCACTTTTTTAACAAATAATCATTATATAAGTATTTTGTCATACACAGTGAGTGTATGTAACCAATGCACACAAATAAGAGTCACCAGTCAAGGCTCTATGCCACGGTATTGCCATATCTATGTGATCTGTGTTTGAGGACATGACAGCCTCTGTGGTTTTGCCTGCATTTCCTCTCTCATTTCCCCAAAAGATGTCATACCGGCACAAACTTAACTGCATTCTTAACAGTTTCTCCATTTTCTGCGCTTGATGGGTTTGATTGATTATAATGATATCTAGCAGAAGATGAGCATTCACAAATCTATCAAAATATTAAGCTCTTAAATAGTTGGATTAATCATTATTATTTAAAGCGTACACTGTCGGTTTGTGGGAGTATTTATTTCATTTGAATTGGATTCAAGTGTTGACAATCTGTGATAAAAAAAACTCCAATAAACCTGGTTATTAATGTATGAAGACTCTTTAAATACAAGAGTTCAAATCTTTCATTTATGTTATAATTACATATAATTAAATAAGAAGGCTAGAAAATATATGCGTAATTTACTGAGTGTCATCTTGTTAACAGGGTGTACAGATAACATAACTAACTGCATTTAAATGTCTTTATATCATCACTGGCACATTATATATTTACGCTGATTCTGTCCTCATCAGAGCTAATATGACACAAAAAATACTTCACTGGTAGTACTGTGGAGTATTTTAAAACCAAAGTATTTGTAAATTAACTGAAGTAAAGGATCTGAGTACTTCTTCCAACACTGCCAGAAAGCGGCACAACAAATGTACATCAATTTAAGGAAAGTATTCAGTGCTACAAGCTTGGTGACATAGTCAACGCTGACAGGGCTAGCTACTGTGGTCGGCTAACTAACACTAGCAATCTGGAAAAATGCAAGCATTAATTCACAGTAGCTTAATTTGCTGGATATATGTGGCATAAGGGTGGGGGGTCAATAAAAAAATATCTCTTTTTGACGATAGATTTATACAATGAAAGTGATCAGTATTTCTCGTTTATATCCTTTGCTATTTCATTAATATGTAGAGCTTTTTTGGACAAACCAACTGGCAAGTGATTTCACTTCATCATTTACAGCTAGCTTTAAATGATGGTTTAGAGTTAGCACTTTTTATCGTGACTTTGGAGATTTCGCCCAATTCAACTGTTGCATGTGGATTTCTTGACATAAGATTGTACATCATTTCACTCAATAGATTATTCAAGTGGGAAAAAATGCTAGCTAAATGCAAACGATATTATACAATAGGCTTTATATCGTTACAGAGGATATTGTTTTTGGGAAAACTGTATGGCTTTACAGCTTATAGGCTACATAAGCTCCATTCAGTCATACTTCCCATTTGCAACTCCTCAAACTAAATAATAATAACAACACCATTTGGTATTGGCCAGTGGAGTGTTCCAGAAGACTAGAATGTTACTTGACTCTAAGACATATGACATATTTACTTGTAAAGCATTGAAATGCATCGATTCCATTGAATTGTATTCATTTTGGTGGGAATAACTGTATTTAAATGTTAGTGTGACCAGGCCTTTCATTACTTTGGTGAGTAAATCACAGGACAAAATGATGCCAATTATCATAAAACATTCTATTGTTTCTTGCATTCCCATTTTGTAGCAGCAGTTACTTTGCGTAGGGTTCCAACGACCAGTGATGCAAGCCAACATCCTTCTGAAACGGCAGTAGCTATTAGTAGCAAGCCTCAATTTATTGCCAAATGTTTTCTTCTGTCCAGATGGCCTTCATCCTGTAATCTAGTATTTTAGGGGTTGAGAGATTTAAAAAAAAAAACATTGTGAATTTCTGCATTTCATATCTTCTGTTAGCAACACAGTCTTACTTCTCATTTGATCCTGATTGTTGAAAAGGAAAATCACATTATGTTGTACGATCAGAGTTGAAATCATGTTAAAGTTTGCCTGTAATTATATATAAACGGGAACTTTCTTAATGATAAATCAGTTCAAAGAATGGAAAAGGAAAATAAGATCATTTGTATGCAGTTGGGACAAAGTGAGTGGGCCAGTAGTGAAATGTCACTCTGCAAAACCACAGCAGGGAGATATTAACATTCAGACCTATGGCATTTTAATGGAGTGGACAGGGAGAGATAATTTGGTACGGATCATATTGTTGTTCATTACTAAGCCTCCCTCTGTGAGATGCATACACACTCAAACACGTACACTGACCGGCAAGAGTGTGTGCATGCCTATGTGTTTATGTGTTCAAACATCATTGTCATGGTGTGTATCTGAGAGAAATGATGGATAGATGTCAACGGCAGGTCTCCTTCTCATTCTCCCTCTCTGTTTACTGTCAGGGTGTGTGTGTGGGGGGGTCTAGGTGTGATGGATTGGTGTGAGTGCAGAGGTCTTAGTGTATTTGTCCAGACTCCATTAAACACCTGTTCACTGGCCTAATGCGTATGGCCCTGTGTCCTCAGGCTGCTGCAGTAGAACAGAAGCAGCAAACATTTTCTCCACACAATAAAACCAAGAAAGACTAAGATTTTTATGTTAGATATTATTTTTGGACAAGGTTTCAAATTGAACCAAATCACTCCAATAATAATCAGCATCTTTGTACAATGAGCCTCAGGCACATCTGCAAGGAAACTAAATGTTTTACTGATTGAATATTGTAAATCAAATAGACTGTAATCATTTAGCTCAATCATTACTATGCAATTCTAAAATATGGATTGTAAAGGTATTGCCTCGCTTTAATTCAGACCAAGAGGCAGCATTGCCGTGAGCTGTTGCTTCAGGAACTGGTTAGACGATGAAATATGAATCTACTCTTGTAATTCCTGTTTGAGGAAAAACATCCATTACTTTTTAAACGCTACATGGGTCCAAAACAGTTCGTCTAATGAGTAAAGATTGCACAACTTTGGAAGTTTTTATGGCGATCATTGCAAAAGTCTTATAATTTGCAAAGCAGCTATAAATCTGAAGTATGACACACTAGAAATAAGTCAAAAGGGAAATTACCATATTGAATATGCCAATCATCTACCAGACACGTGTGTTGGGAGCATTTATGCAAGCAGAACATTGACATTCTATTGTGCAGATGCAGTTTAGCCATCTTCACTTGTTTTTATTTTTTCATTTATTATGACCCTGTAATCATTTTTGGCCAGAATCTCAATGAATGAAGCTGCATTTTTCTTTTACCCAGCTTTATTGTTGGTTGGTTTGAGCATTTCACAGAAAGGTAAACCACAAATATAATAGACAAAAGATTTTCTAACAGAAAATTAAGAGAATACGTTTTTTTTCACAAATGTATCAATCAAGTCCACCTAATCAAAGACCTGTCAAAGATATTCCAAACTTCCTCCAACAAAACTGTGGTAACAACACCACTGGTAAAAGTACAAACATTTTATTTTGCGGTTTGGGAAAACTTTATTTCCATAAAAAAAAATCTTTAGAAAATGATTTGAGGAGGACAAAGCTCACTGAAATCTTCCACTCGGACGACTACACTGTCGGGGTCTGTTTCTGGTTCAAGGCTAATCGGCTACAGATGCCAAGACTAACTTTTATAAGCTGCCTATTACCATTCTAATTCTGTTAAGCATTTTGCAAGTGGCCCCTACATCAACATGACTGTCACTTTGAATAACCTCTGTGTATCCACTTAGCACGAACATTAGCCCTGGCAGTAGCTGTCCATGCTAACGACAGGTGCAACATTGATTATTGCAAGTGTGTGGCAGCCATGTTGGGGCACAGCAGTGAATATTAACCTGATCTTCGCTGTCAATCACCGCTAATTTTATGGAGATGACTTTAATAAGCCCTATGGGTGTCAGCTGAGTAAGTTAGCGTATGGATAATGTCCTCTGCATCCTGGTCCTGTGTCAAGGCTGTCAGTGCAATCAAATTAGCATGACTGAAGCACTTTGCATTAACATCAGTATGGGCGATGGCTCAGTACTCTAAATGCAGTACTTTACATTTATGGAGGTGGTAATGATCGCTCAACATCCATTATCTCCCGCTCACTCTTTTCTCCTCTTTTTCTCCTCCATCTCTCCGTATTTAGCTTACTTTCTCACCTGTCATCGCCCTTCCTCTGTCCATTTTAATCACGTCCTATGATTGATCGTGTTTGGTTCTGCCATTATATTGTGATTACGGAAACTGCAGTTGTCAGTCACACACACTTAATGTAAACAGACACCGAGAGAAGAGGACTCCTAATGAAGTGTCAGCAGTCTTGCGACGAGCAACAATGGAACCCAAAGAAACAAGTAGCACACACACACACACACACACACACACACACACACACACACACACACACACACACACACACACACACACACACACACTCCTATTTTTGGATAATAACATGTCACTAGTGCTGACACTGCACTATCTACTGAACCAACACTGGTTGAGTGTGTGTGTGTGTGTGTGTGTGTGTGTGTGTGTGTGTGTGTGTGTGTGTGTGTGTGTGTGTGTGTGTGTGTGTGTGTGTGTGTGTGTGTGTGTGTGTGTGTGTGTGTGTGTGTGTGTTTGTGTGGTTCAACAGTAGTGGGCAGAATGAATTATGTTGGCCATTGTGAACATGCTTTAGAATGGCTTTTATTTTAGTCAAAGTGCTAATGTTCAAGCCGAACATTAGTGAAAGCGTTTAAGTATTTCTTTCTTTCTTTTTCCGTTCCTACCATCCCTTGGGGTCTTTGCTCTGAAGACCCATTATTCCCGAAAAAAACAATAGTCTGAAAAATGGTGGAGAGCCCACTTTTCTTACAGCCTGGTTTTCTGGAAACAAACAACCATTGTTCCCAAAGGCCATTGTATTAAACATACAAACTTGTCCTGCAACAAACAGAAGCACATGGCTAATTATGAAGTAGGATGACATAATTAAACCACAAAGTTTTTACCTAGCAGAAAAAGGTGTATTGATGACATTCCACAAAACATAAGCTTTGTGATTCTTTGGAGATTCTGCACTTTCTGGGAAATAGGGCTTAGGAGATATGGCTTTTGCTTTCAGCTTTTTTCTGAGTATTGTGGTTTCGAAATATTGCACAATAGTAACAATAGCATGCCGCCCATCTTTCGGATACTGACTCTTATTAACAATTTAGCATGTCAAGTGACTCAGATAATTGCAAAGCCTGGAAAGCAAACAGCATGAAACAAAAAGGACAGGAAATCCATAACTTAAATTCATCTTTTTGACTACTTGTATCACTGCGGAGTGCTGTTTTTTATGAGTGAGTCTCGCCAATGATTTCACTTTATTCAACACGTTTACAAGAAGCATGACAATGCGCCAACACAGGCAGTACGGAAAACTGAAAGCTGGTTAACATGGATGTCAACAATGCACATTTAAAAATAGTTAGAAAATCAGCTTTACAAATATTTTATGAGAGAGAAAATGTTCCCAACATGTTCCAATATCCAGAAACGCCTACAAGCCAACCTTTTTTGTTTAGTTTCCAAATCTGAAAGAATAAACTTCTATTTGTGATTTAATGGAGCTTAAGTGTATTTTCAATAAAAGAATGCTCAGTGTGGAGAAACTATACTGTTTGTATTGGGACTGCATAGGAAATTATGATACATATCAGGCAATAAAATATACATTTAACTAGAATACCATTTGGAGAGAATACACTTTACTCAAGGCCATGCAATATCTTGCGATTTAAGACTCAATGGGATTCCTCCCATGGGTTACATCTTTGTGGTAATCCATCCAATAGAAGTTGAGATATTTGAGTTTGGTCCAATGTAGGAAAAAACATTGAACTAGAAAGGGAATTCAGCCAAGGTTGTTCCCACAAGTGGAACATATTTTGTAAATATGCGTTTTACGATTTGGATCTTCTCCAAAATGTAAGCGGTTCTTCTTTGGCTGTTTCTAAATCCTTCCAAGGGGCATAATAATCTGGCCACTCATTATTGTTTGTTGTAATGCTGATAAATAGACAATAAAAGCATCTCTTGACTAAAATTCAGACTGCATTGGACACACATTGCGTGCTGGAGAAGTGTAAGGATTATTCCAAGAGATACTGAGCGTGGGAAACAATATTAACATATACAGTACACCATGTCTTGCCAACTTGGTTACGAACGAATTGTTTGAATAAAAAAATGTATGCAGGCCCAGTAAAAATGCATTTTTTAGAAATAAATCCCAAGATATTTCTGACCATCAATGACACTCATTAACATGTATATTTCGAAAAGCCCAAACCCGGATGTTTGATTACTCGCTTAGATCTTTATTGACATATATTTGCAGTCTCTTATTTTGCTTCATGTGTCACAGAGATTCAGCAGCCTAATACACAAAATAAGTATGAAACAAACATGGGAAAATTGAGCTGATTATCTGTGCTGGTTAAAGTTAACTGTCCCTGTGTGAAGAGTTACAGTCAAATCATAATGACCTGACCAAACAAATACACAGCCACTGTCTGGTCCGCCTTTGAGTGTTTTCTGTGGCGTCTCAGTGTGTGTGTTTGCACCACATCAAAGTCATCATTAGCAGGGAATATTGAGTCACACAGGTATATGTAGTACAGAGACACAAAAAAATGCAAAAAAACCCCAGAGCTGTCATCATTAGCTAGGTAAACACACACAAATATGCAGTGTCTTTGAGGTGTTTGTCTATGTTTGGCTTGTGGCTGTGGCATACAGTATGCTCTAAATATACAACCGGCTGAAAACTGAGAGACTTTAGACAAGCTAAAAGAAACACTGATTCAATAACTATATGGATCACTTGCTAACATGAACAGCTAGGTATTAGCTAGCGAATGCATTGTTATCCTGTAGCAATACACAATGTAAAACACATTTTGAACCCCTGAAAAATTAGGACAGGACACAGTTGTGCCATTTCCAGGATAAAGTGCTTTGCAGTAATCGTAGCATTTATCCGTTCCAGTACCAATCAGCTGTGATGGAATGAATACATGATTTTCTGAACATGATGTCACTTATAAGACTGTCATCTCACCTACAAATCAAAACCTTGTCCATTCAAATAATGAACATGTTTAAAAGACATACTGAAGATTTAATAAAAAAATAGGTAACCATTGTCACAATTGTGACCCTTTATTTTGGAGAAATCGGGACTGAACGTGACACATCAGAAAGAATAAGAAAATACAGCAATAGGGAAGGAGTTTCTTGGGTAAAATGTTTTATCTTCTACAAAACCTGCATATAGCCTACATTATAATGTTGGTTAAAAAGGGTATATGTAACTGTTGCATAACAGTAGGCAGTCACGTGATTATTCAAAATGCTAATGTTATTGCGCAATTCAACATATTATCTGTAAAAGAATATTTTTCTTTTATGATAAGTGTTAGCTTTAAAATTAAAGAGCTGTTAGATTTAGCCTTTTGTTCGTTTTTTCTCTATGGAACTGTGTTGTTGGAGCAGCTGATAAAATGACAGAAGAGATAATGTTTAAGGAAGAAAAGACATTTAGCCATCATTCTTGATTAAATATCTGTTGGAACATGAAGTGTTAAATTACAATGTTTTTTTTCCTACAGAATGTCGAGATCAAAACAGTTACATAGTTTACTGTGTTGTGCAAAAGTGTAAAAGGGAGCTGCTAATTTTTGTTTTTAATTTCTGTCTCTTTCTCTCTTTCTTTCCATTATTACATCACTTTCTTTTAGTGAGTCATTCTTGCATATTTTCTCTACTAGACTGACTTCAATTTTCTCTTCCCTTTATCATCCCCCTCTCTTTTTATGCCTCATGACACACATACAAGTATATCTATACTTTAGATAAAGGTACACTCACACAGATGAACAGATATCACGTATATGCACACACAGACATACAAACTTGTAGGCCTCAACTATTTTACACACACACACACACACACACACACACACACACACACACACACACACACACACACACACACACACACACACCTGCGCATTACTTTTGGTCAGAACCCTGAGAGAATATAAGGATGCACATTTAGAATAATTTAAAATGTCAGGATTCATGAAGGAGGAGAACAGAGTGATCGGATTGGCCATTTGGTGAAGTCAGGTGGCCACGAAGGGGCATAAGGAAATACAGTCTGCCCGACTTGAATGAACAGCAGATCTAACATTGCCTAGCTTCCACTCGTCACCTTTTCAGCTTTCATGCTGCACATTTCGTCTGTCACCAAGCTGAAGTAATTCATTCTGCCTCCTCAAGGCTTTTGAATGAATGAAATGTGATCAACAGCTTGGAATGCAAAAGTCCTAATTCCTGAGCCATGGCTGTGATGTTTTGAAAGTACACTTCACTTTCATTTTCAGTTTGTGAGGCGTTGCTTTTTTCTGTTTTTAGAGGCAGTCGCAACAACTATGCTGCTGCCAGGTTCTTTTGAGTTGTTTATTTTTAAAGAATGCTGTCAGCCTTTTTTATAGCTTGTTTTAAGAATGTTCAGATTATGCAAAACCGTCAAGAAGCAGATGCAATCTGGCTAACCTTTGCTAATTCACTGTGCAGCTCCTATCCATAATGGAAATGACGTAGCTAAGGCTATGTTTTATTACAATTTTTAGGCCTAGTTTTATATGCCATAAAAAAAGTATGTTTATATGTGCCACTTTAGGCTGCTCAACATGTTGTTGTAGGCTCAGTTTAAAATGCAGCCCCATTTTATAATGCAGTAAGGGCTCACACCTGTCTCGCATTAAGCTAAATACTAACCCTAACCCTTTTTTTTTCACTATAAATGAAAAGTCCATGTTGGAAATGTCTAGCTTCTGACTTTATATTTAATACCATTATACTGTTTATATCATAATGTGGTCCAGGAGGAGAACATTCACCACACTCTTTCTCTTTGCCTCACCATCTCTTTATTTCCATATATTTCCCTCTTCTCTGTTTTAGAGAAAATAGACATGACAATCAACATCTAATTCAACATTTCCTGAAAAAAAATGTATAAAATGTAAAGTTACTCATCACTTCTTATATCCTGCCTTTACTATATTTTTTCTATATCTCTGTTCTTCTAGTTCCCTTACTTTTGGGTTGGTTTTTCCAAAAAAACCACACATGACAGAAACCCTTTTAATACTTAAATACCTAAATATTCTCTTGGCACTCGATGACAGGGAGGAAGAAAAGTTGGGAGCCGATGTAATTTTAATTTACCATCTGTCGTTTCCAACTGTATGTCAAGACTATTCTCGCATGAATAGAAAAAACAACGATTCTCTTTTCTTTTGATGACATGACAGAGCTTTGCATTTCTACAGTACCAAGGGAAGATGTACTTTGAAACAAGAATACTGTTACTAAAAAGAAACAAATCAAAATAGCTTTTAACAAAGACAATGAACCTTGCATATTTATGTTCTACTTGCCCTTGCTACTTTAAGTACCTTAAACCTGCATTCTCTCTCTATCCAGCAGGGGGCAACTCTACTGGTTACTAAAAGGAGTCCAATTGTATAGAGGTCTAAGAGAAAATGACCCTACTTTTCACATGATCTATTACCTCAGTTAATACTTTCTTAACTGGTTTATGTTGTCAAGTGACAATTTAAGTTTCCTTTAATACAGAATTATGTTTAACATGTTATCGGCGAATTCAGAGTTAAATAGACTGAGACAAGGTATGCTTTAGGCTACCATGTCTGTCTTTCCAATATTGGTGCTCTACGTGTTTTTTTGTTAACAAACTTGAACAATTTCATGGTGTGTTTCCAGTTCAATCAATTTAATCGACATGTTGGTCATCTAAATATGTTTTTGGCCATCCTTTGATTGTACTTTGTTCCAATCTATTGCGTCACTTGCACAACAAAAAAGATGGTGGTGGGCAAAATGAAAACATGCAATTATTAAGTTTAAACTCCTCTCTAAAAAGAATAAAAATTGAACACTTCTCATATATGCCTCATTGTCTGGATCAAAGGCTCTCTGTTTAATTTAGGGCTGAGCGTCTGTTTCAATGGATCCACAGTATGTCAGAACAGAGCCTTGTTAACACTGGGAGGCTCCACAGGGATGTATGTTATCTTGCAGTTGTATTTTCTCTATAGCTTAATGAACTTAGTTCCAGCAAAGTCTTTTTAAATATGCTGATGACATGGCTTCAGAAGTCCTTTCATAAAAGGATGATACATGTGATTGAAACTGGTTATATTAAACTTGCAGTCCCCATACAGGAAATGTACAAAGGAGGTTCAACATGAATAGTTAATCTCCAGAGTAAACCAACTAGCTTGTTATCTGCAATGCCAGACTTGCAATTACACCTGCTGTTTAAAACGATCAATTACTAAGGTTGAAGGGCTGATTTAAATGTTACTATTACGCAGGAAATTGTAATTCTCTTTCCTGAATTGCCTGTATTTATGGCCAAAAATGTCAAAGGGCTTTAAATCAAATCAAATAATCAAATTAGCATAAAAATGGAATTCCAAGGTCAGAACAAAGATGATAGTTGCATGGTCATGTTAATTGGTTTCAACTTTGTCCCGTATACATAACAGTCTTGATTATTAAACATTATTACACACAGAAGCACAAGGAACAAAAAAAACCAAAGTCATGCAGTTATATTGAGATTTCCAGGTAGCACATTGTCTTCCTTAAAAGATAATTCTTGTTTATTTCCCAACTCAAGGCAGTAAATGTTCCGCCTGTTTCATATGCCTGATATGTATATCAAACATAGTTACAGTCCATTATTGCGTGCTTGCTCCTGATATTCATAGTAAGAATGTCTTACAATGTGACTGTGACTTGCCCTATACAGACAAAATCCTACTTACAAAAATGCTATTTAGGCTTATAATTGCTCAAACTGGTCTCTATTACCCCAAGCAAGTATTTTCTGTCACTCCCTATACTTTTTAACAAAGAGCGTAATCACACTGACATTGTGTTGTACCTTACTAAAAGTAATACCCATTATTTTGTCCTTCTTGTCCTAGCGTATAAATCACCTTCCGGCAAATGGAAAGCAGTGTGCTGTTGCGGTTCACTGACATGACAATGCCAACCGTTCTGGCATGCTGTTTTCTCTTTAGCGCTATTTCATTACACAGCCACAATAAAGGCTCCCTTGAGTTCAGCGGTACATGAGCATTGATGCCACAAGAGGTCAAACCGCAGTGTTTATACCCCTGAAGAGTAGCTGATACACTTATGTGTGTCTGTCCATGTGAACTCACTGACCTCAGGAGTCTGGTGTTGTAATAAAGCCAAATGAAAAGATGCCCAGAGAGACAGAGGGAGTCAATGAGAGGGAAGGAGGGCAGGGGGAGAGGGAGGAAGGAAGAAATGAAGGAGCTAGGGCAGGGGAGGGATAAAGGGACAAGACCGAGGCATGCTCAATGCCCTGCTAGTATTCTATTTTCTCTCCACTCTCCATGGTGAAGGTCAGAGATGGGGCAGTGCTGCTGTCCTTACCCAAGTCAGAGCCTATCAGCCTGGGACAGCATCCCACTTTTACCCCCTTCCTTACAAACTGGCAGTGAGAAGAGATCCATCCAACTGTCAGGTAAACTAGAAGTGAACTTTGTACTGACAATCTAATACGCCCACAAAATACTCAACTACACATTAATGATAAAGATGTTCCGCAGTTGTTTCTGACAGGCTGTGGTTTTTTTTTTGGTTTTTTTTGCTAGTAGATCTCCATCTGTATTCATCATCTTTTTAAGTACATTAGATTTTGCAGGATATGCAGTATTTGTTTTTCAAAATATACCTTTTCCCACCCAGGAACGGCACATTCATTGCATTAAAATTTACATAAATGTATTTGGATGAAAGCCTCAACAGACTGCATAGTGCCGTATCATACTCCTGCTGAGAAATACAGCGCATATTGAGTCAGTATACTTATGTAAACTAGCACAGGGGCAAGGCTGCAGGGAATGTACTTAGCTCAGAAGAACATTCGATAAGACAGAACAGCAACAAAAGGCAAGGGAACATCTAAAACAACTAAAACATTTTTTATTTGGCATCTACTTTTATCCTTCTATATTCTTCTCTTGACATTTATGAATCTTGACAGCTATTTTACTCTTGCACCATTTGTCTGTCTAACTTTAATCTGAATCATTATTGGATTGAGGCATCTTTCCTAGAAGGTGTATACAGTTGGTGCATTTCAGCTGTGTTTTTCAGTAGTTTTCCAATGGACAGCTGAGAATCTTACTTATTAAATTCCAATTAAATGTGCAAATGTTATGTTTAGCTAGTGCTGGAAAGAGCTGGCCATATATTGTGTAGTTTATATGCCACAACCACCATGGTCGGATAAACCCATGGTAAGTATTTGCTGTTAGGCCCCTTAAAATAAGGTGCAGACATCATAGTAAATGTGGCAGCTTCATGTCATAAAAAAACGACATAACCTGGACTCAGTTTTCCGTGTGTCAGAGCTAGGGTTATGGTTAGGGTTAGAGTTAACTTCTTAAAACAGGGAATAATCACCATCTTACTAAACTAAAACGTATGTTATAAAAGTTAATTCTAGGATCGAAGAATCAGCCAAAAATGAAGAACCCAAGTGATACTGCACATCGGTGCTGCATATTTCCAAACAAATGTGGAAGTTATCCAACAACCAAAATGCAACTGACACGAGGCCTAAGCTATTGGGGTCCTTGAGGTCTTTGGCAGTTGTCCAGTACTGTTGCTTGTTAATCAAGAGTTGATAACCACCATCTTTCCCTAACAGTAGCCAAAGCATAGATGTAATAGACATACAGCTCCGTAAAAAAACTTCAGCATTATCAGTTTCTCCAGTTTTACTATTTATAGGTATGTCTTTGAGTTAAATTGTTTGTATTTATTTTTAATGTATTCTATAAACTACTGACAACATTTATCTGTGTTCGAATTAATCAGACACTGGAATGGCTGCCATACATGTAGAGATTGAGATTTAAGTAAAATGTGTCTCATAATTTTTTCCGGGGCTGTATATCGCTAAAAACAATTTAAACGTCAACAATTTGGTAGAATTGTCCAATATTAACGTGTTTTCTATGATAGGGTTAAGATAGAACAGACCTTATAGACTTCAGCCATTGCGGTGATCTATACTGTATCTGCATCATAGCTTCTCTCGCATTGCACCTGCATATAATTGCACCATCTGCGGTTCTTTTATACTTGATGTCTTCTTTCTTTTCTTAATGCCTCATGATATGAATGAGGCTGTGAGCTCCGACAAAGTGCAGAGTGCACAGCAGTATGGATTAGATGCTGATGGACACCTCCCAGCTGCTGCTATTGTGCTTCTGAGACAAGGTGTCACTCCAATTTCTTTCCTACCTTCCCTTTGTTCCAACTGACCCTGTACCCATTCTTATAGCAGTTGGCCAATCATTTCCTTAAAATAACACCGTTCAATTCTGCCCTTGCCGATGTTGAGCCTTCTATAGTCCTAGCTGTGGCAAATTAATGAGAAGATCGGGTATCTATCTAACTTTAATGGACTGAGATGTTCGTTAAATGTGTTCACTAACCGACTGCCCACTCTGCAAGTAAGATACACATTAGAAAGAGTGTGATAATTAAATTAGAGGCTCTCATTAACGCTTGATTGGAAAACAAGTGCAAAGTACACCATTCCAGACCCGATAACGGTAGACCTTAGGCCAACTCAATTTGTTGGTCCATTTATCAATGCAGATGTCCATATCTTCCCTTCTTCATCAACCATTAATCCATGCTTTCACAATTACTCATCAATCTATCATCCATCATCATTGTCCCTCCACCTAGAATAAAGTCATACCAACCCCTGATCAGTCATTTATCCATCAGTTAGCCAGTCAATTAGCCACCCGTCCATCCAGTCAGCAGTACGCGCCCAGTCTGGTTGAAGCAACCGGTCGTTAGGGTCATCTGAGTAATGAAGAGGAATAGACGGATTCACAGCAAACCGCAGAGTCATGACCTACGTATCATCCCTCTCTGACTCACTTTATGGCTTTTCGTCTCCCCTCACCTGTCTCTGTTTTCTCCTCGACCTTAATGTTTGAACTCTTTCAACCATATTTTCACAGGCAGAAGACTCTGGCCTCTCCAGGGACACAAATCACAGTGAAAGACAGGGGTTTCTTTTCTTCTGCCTTTATCTGGACGTTTCTAGAGAGCAGTCATGAGAAACCATGTCCTCAGTTTCCGCTTACAAGGCTGATATTAGGTGCAATAGCGGGAACATATTTGTACATGTCCTGCAATGCAATATTACCTTCTTGAATCAATGTTTTTTCCTTTCCGTGGATATTTGAAAGGAAGAAAAGGGTCTTACACTATTCAACATTTTGAAAGACTGTGTTTCTTAAAGGGTAAACCAATAACTGGCCCAATCCTGTTGCCAGGGGGTTCAAAAACTGACTACATACACTGAAAAGGTCCAACTTAAGCTATAGGGTTCCCAGGAAGGAGGTGCATCAACTTCTTTACTCCCAACAAAGTTCAAAAGAAAATAGCTGAACTTTTGCTGTGTTTTAAGCTATTTTTTACACAGAATATACTGTAAAGTAAAATATACTTTTATATTTGTATAAAATGATGCTTTGCATTTTATAAAACTCTATCTGAAGAACACCAAACAGTAAATGGATTTTTTAACTTCTATCATGCAAACAGTCCTTAACGTTAGCACTTTACCCTTAGCAAGGTATTGAGACAAACAGTAGGCTAAATGTTTAGGCTAACAAGAAGTTTGTAACATTATTTTGACATTGCAGTATGTGAATTCTTCCATGGAAAAACTAAAAAAAGATGCTCTCCAAGTGTTTCTAAGCAAGTAGAGGATCCACATAGCCTGACCAGGACTTTGACCCAGAACAGTACTGTATGGCAGCTTGAATCTAAAGAACAAAAATAATACTGTTTCTGAAAATAAAGTGAGGGCCCTTTTGTTTCAAGTAAGGGTCCTCAGTGTCCCTTTTGTTCAGAAGTGCAGCCGAATAAGGGATAACAATGGTGGTGCTGGCTGACAGAGAAGGCCCTTTACCACGGTAGGTGCCTAACCAGGGTACTCCAAGAGCCCAAACATAGTTATACAACACTTTTGAACAGCTGTCAAACTGGAAGATAAATCAGGTGGCTGCTGTTGTGTAACTGAAAAATGCCACTGCCCTGAAGAAATCCAATGCTCCCAGTTTTCCTCTATCTAATTATACATCATGAAATAAACCAGTAGGCTACATCTTAAAGTTTATTATATACTGCATATGTTAACACTTTCATGCATTATTTAAATTATTCTTACAGTTTATTTATCAAACCCTACACACATGCTGAAATGTATTAACTTTCATACTTGGTGATATACTTTCTTGGACAAAAGGGAATTCAGCTTGAAGTTGAAGCATACAGGACCTAGTACCTCTAAGCTCAAAGGAAACCCTCCCTTACGGATTTTACTTTGGAAGGGAAAAAAAAACCAAACCAAACCAATCTAATTTAATATTTTCAACCTTTTCCCTAAAACGGGCATTCAAGTTTGTTATGGCTGAAATTGTCCCTTATGTGTAGAAAGATTTACGAAAGTTGGACAAAGGGTGAAAGATAATAATCTTTCCAAAAGGCCTGATATAACGATGTCATCGCATTTCTATAAATTAAAATTAAATTGTCACCCACCCGCCTGTACAAAAGAGTTTCCTGAAATGTTGTGAAGATAAGAAATAGCAAAGCGACGGCTTACTTCTTTATTTCAGAGCAGTTGGCACTTAAAGATTTATGCTAAAATTATTATGCAAAACAAACACATTTGGCTGATTTCAGAGGATTGGACGGGTAAACAAATGCAAATAGATAAGATATGAATACATATACATATTCAATTCCACCAAAACTGTTGCACATGCACATAATCCCCTGGGGACTCTTTCTATGTGCTGCTGGGAAATCATTACTCGGATGACTTTTCCCCAGAATACATTTTTAGATATATACCCTACCAACAAACAGTGTTTGTTCATTTTTACCCGACTCCAAATATGTGCTCTTATTTGAGTATTTGTGGGTGTATTTGTGTGGGTGGGTGGATGTATCTTGTTGTTGATATTAGTATATTCAGCCTCTCCCTCCAGAAGAGCTGCAGCTGATTCCTGCTGCCAACACTAAATAATCCTGAAGCTTTGCTTATGCTGCTGTGTAATTGAATCAACCAATCACGCTGCTTGATTTTTTATTTTCTCCTTGTTTTGGGGTCAATTTTGGGTGTTTCAACTGAATGCTGAAATGACACGCACACATCATAAAACACTGACTCATTGCTTTGAAGATGACACAAAGTGTACATCCACCACGCCAACACTGACTCTGATGGATGTGACACAGTTTTTACAGGGGGAGCGGAGAAGATAGAAGCTGTGGTAGAGAGATTAAGAAGTGAAGACAAACATGACACATAACACTGTGATATCAACAGAATCTTCCCTTTTTCACAAATCAAAAAGAACATCGGCCTTGTCAACGATAGTCATGTATTCAAGTTGATTTATTGACTTGAAAATGGGTTTCCTAAGCTTCAAAGGCCTGGTTGCTTTTTATAAAAGGATAAGAGGGTAAGGAAAACACTTCTGCTGAGGATAAAAGACAAATGAATCCCTCCAATTAGTGAGTCTTCCCATTTGAAAATTCATTTTTGCCTCACTATCGGGATCTGCTGTCAAGTCTGTAAATGTTCTGGACGTACATACAACTGTTAGAGGTTTGACTTCCATTTTAGCATGTAAAAGGATTTGGGTAAGACTGTTCCTCTAGCACAGCATCTATCCATCAATATATAGGCTGTCAACGGCATTTAGCAAGCCGTCGTCAGAACTGTAGGCATCTGGTTGTATCCGAAAACATTTCTTTGGAAAACTTAAGATTTTTAAGTCACATACTTCCTTTTCTTGTATCATATGTCCTCCGGCACATTTTCCTAAAAATATGACAAATTTTAACACTAGACAGCAACAAAAAAGGTTTGTTGAGAAAAAAGGGGAAAGAAGAAAAGGACCCATATGCCTTTGGGGGTGGAATAAGAGACGCTGGATAGAAAAGAAATGTGACACACGAAGAAACAGAGATGAAGATAAGTCTACATAACACATTTCTAACTTCTGTGAGTGTCAATCAATAACTCTTGAACCCTAAAAATAATGTTGTTCAATGTTTGTTAAACAAGTCTTGCTTTTCTGTCGTACGCTTGCTTTTTTCCACCATTTTTTAAATGTACCCTGCCACACATGCACACACATTAATGTGCTGTAGCATTTATCATAGAAGTCAGAGTTCATCATTCCCCGGGTATTAAGTTGTGACCTTTCACGCTTTATCTTTCTTTAATAATTTCCTTCTCATTCTCTCCATGCTTTATTGATCAGTCATATGATTCTTTAATCACTTAAGACCTTTTCTCTTCTCCCTGAGGTATAAAGCACGTTAACTATTTAAAAGAGATATGGACTATCAAATATCATGTGTCAAATTGTGTTATTATTCATACGGTTTGCCTAACTGACCCTACATAAGTCATTTATTGCTTAACATTATGATTATATATATAACAACTTAGGTTTTATTGGTGTATTTTTCTCAAATATTGAATGTCTACTCACATCTGTTTATAGTACATACATATATATATATATATATATATATATATATATATATATATATATATATATATAAATAAATTATACACATCTGCCATAAATATCTGTTTATACATAATATATGCATCTGTCTATACCTCCTCATACAACAGTGTAAAGTATTTCAATTACTGTATATTTAAATAATTTCAATGTATTCTACATATGTATATATTTTACATCTTTACCTTATTGTTGTTATTGTATATTTTTTGTTGTCTAATTTCTGCACTATTTTATTTATCTTATTTGCACCATGTATGTTGAGTTGTTGGAGGAGCATGGGATATAAGATTTTCATTGCCAACATATACGCTGTATCTGCTGTGCATATGACAAATACAACCTTTGAACCTTTTGAACCTTTAATAAGACATATTTAAAGAAGTGTTTCTTCACCACTCTGTTAAAAGTTTTGAATCATGTCCTTTAATATTTGAGCAAGTAGCTTGTGAAGTAGGCTACTGCTTTTCAATTAATGTTTCTAATATTAGCCTTTAGTTACATACATGTATTTAGATTGCAAACCAAATTAAAAATGGTAAGACTTTGTAAAATATTCAGATTCAATAAATGGATTTGATACTGGGTACAAATACAATCAAACCCTATTCCAAGAATTTCTGTGAGGTTCCACAAAGATGTATCCTGGGCCCACTTCTGTTTGTTATGTGTAAACTGTTGCCACATCACTCATTGCTTTGACATATGTTGTGATGCAAAGGACAGTTTTTTCTCCAAAAATGTTATTACATGTATGATAGACACAACCCAAAACCTTCTTAAACGCTACAATACAATATAAGTCAGGAAGTGTTTACCACACAGAAAAAAAGCAAACAATAAGCAGTATTTGTTTTTATTGTTGTACCCAAAGTCTCTTTAGGTCACTTTTGTAAATCATGTTGAGAAACATTTTAACATTTAGAAGAACAGTCGGTCAATTTCAAATAAATCAAACCTTTCTGTTCTTCTTAAAGAACAATCTTGGGAAACATTCCTTTTTTCACCTTTTGATTTCTCTTCAAAATAGGTTTTGCTAACATGAGGGTTTGTTTAGGACCTGTCTTTCTGCCTGCGCGTGTTATATTCCTGGTCACACTTGTTTTTTGAGATGTCACAACATTCATAGACAAACTATAACAACCCATCAAAATTGAAAGCTCACGTTTCAAGCACAGGCTGACTATTATCTATTAGAAAGCTACCTAACACTATATAAATCAAACCCAAGTTGTATATAGCTAGAATCACCATTTAACAATGCATGTGAATAAAGAATTCCAGAAATGAGTGGCCTCATAACTATATTAGTTATTTTAGCTCTCCTCATCTCTCCAAAGATGTTTACTCTTTCTCTTTATTTCTCACTCAAGCCTTTTTTTTAAGCTAAGAGTATAAAAAAAGAGAACCTATGGAGAGACATATGTATATTTTGCTGAAAAATAAATAAAAAAGGAGAATAAATGTATATAAAAAAGTGAACCACAGCCTGCAGAAGACCATCTTATAAATATCTTTCCTTAAAAATCAGTTGTGACATTTTCCTGCATGTCCTATTGTTTGTATATGTAAGTGTGTGGACTTGCAACCCCACTCGATGCCACATTTATTATAATCAGATTGGTTATTGATCCAACATTAGGTAGAGGCTCATGAAATACAGTCACGGAGAGAAGTGTGTTACATCCAGTCACGAAAAGTGGTATAGTCAAATCCACGCATTGTCAATGTCCCGAGGGAAACTGAGTTTGAATATCAAGAAGTCCTGCTGCTTTTATTGTTAGCAACAGATGCAATTCTAACGCAATGATTGCACAAGGACTACAGATATATTACAGAAATGTCTGGTTTACCAGGTTCAATCTTCTTTTGGCACAGTGTTTGTTGGTGTCAGCTGATATTATGAGTCAGGCTGGATGCAGAAAAAACGAATAATCGTCACCGCTGCTATGAGTCACCATGACAGCCAATAGTCCTGTTGCATATACACAGCCAGGGTTAGCAGACAGCTAATCTGCAGGGTGTCATTTTCATGTAGGTGATACATAGAAGTCAGGCCTTTTTATATATATCTCAGCAAAAGGCATGTTTTTTTCTGCAGGAAGGCCCAGCTAATAGGGTTCTCCTGTACTGAGGAGAGTGCATAGTTTTGATTAAATAATTGAACAATTTAGAAAAACACAGGTGATTCTGCTATATATTGAAATTGTTCATACTTTTTATAACCTACAATGAAACCTAACAAATACTGAAACGTTATATTTTTTAATAAAATCCAAAATATGTAAATGAAATTGATACCGCATAATGGGTTTAAAAATACTTTGGAAACACGTTCAGTTTTCAAAAAGCTGGCTTGCTTTGTTGTGATTGGTCAAACGCTTGGAGATGTCCCGCCCCTTAGCCTATCATGTACAGAGAGTTGAAGTGCTAGCCAATACAAGTGTGAATGTTGCGTCGTGATGTCACTATGTTACGGAAGTCAATAAAGGAGTCCAATGGAGGTGTTTCAGGCAGTAGTGGGAGAGAAACTTCTTCCGGAGGGAACTTTTGGATTTTATCCTTCGCAGACCATTAACATCCACAGAAACCATATATAACATACTACAGGAGAACCACTTCTTTAAACTAGTTCAAAATATTGTGAAATCATCACCTTTAAAATGTTTTTGATTGTTTGTTGCTGCTTTTAATATATGAAGATGAACACCGCCTACAGAATTTGGCCACCTCTTTATGTGTTACTTCATCCCAGTGTCTATTACCACTGGTATTAAACTGATTCCTTTAACAAATGTTCTGTTCATGAAACAAACTCATCTGAAATACGAGTTGGAAACCTTTCAATCTAAAAGCAGAGCAGATTGCGCCTTTAAAGACAAACAGCCACTTCAGTGACAGTAGAGCGGTGTATATGTGAGTGGGATGAGACAGCAATAAACAGAACAGCTTGATGGCCTTCTATTCTTGGCAAGGCCTCCGTTCATCTACATCTTGTTTCATAAATTCACAGCTTGACTCTGATTTCTGCCTCATTACACTGTGAATGGAGAAAAGGCCTGTGTGACTGCGAGTGTGTGTGAGACGTGAGATTAGTCTCTTGGTCTCCTCGGAGAGATTCTCTGCAGCAAACAAAAGCAGATACACAACAAACACACATATGGTCTCACAGTCAAAAGCACTCGCACAGGAAGAAATGCTTATACACATTAAGAAATACACATTCTGTACACACACACACACACACACACACACGCTCAAGAACCCGACTCAGAATCACAGAGGGGGTCAACATCAGTTCAGCGTTTGCATAAAAGAAACGGAAATGCTCGTTTTATAAGAAAGAAAGCTGCTTCATCTTTAACACAAGTGGACAGCGGGAGGGACCGAAGAGAAAAGAAGAGGCCTTGAGTTCAAGATTATTAGCAAAGGCAAGGAAAAGAGGAAGCGAACATAACAAGAGCGGTTACGTGCAAACTGAGGCACCATGAGAGAAAGAGAGGGAAAACAGACTGTGAGATGGAGAGGACAAGATATATCTAAGTCAATATGCTTTCCTTTTTTTAATCTAATTAAGCTTCAAGGGAATCTAGCAATCAGCTTGTCCTTGTTAAATAAATATGTTGGGACAAGACACACACAAATGCACCCACGGAACCTTTTTATCCCTGCCCAATCCCACTGTACTATCACTTTTTATCTTGCTCTCCCATCCACGGAGGCCCTAGTTGGTGATTTTTTAAAATGTGTAAGTAATCTGTTTTACATTATATAATTTTCCTTGGGTTATTGAATACAGCATTAGTCCCAAAATTAAAGCTCTTTAGTTTCATGTACCTGTTATTTCAATGAGTTTTGTTAGATTTACCTAAATTTAAATGTACTTACATTACTTAACAGCAATCAACTTGATTAGGGTTAGGGAAAACTGTGTTTTGGGTAAAACCAAATAATTACGGAAGACACTGAGAGTACATAAATTCAGGTTTCTCAGGGTAAGCAAACATAATTCTCCTCGAAAGATTAAATTGTTTTAGGACGCACTCTTCCACTCCAATTTAGAGTGTACATTTACTACTTAAAACTTTATACTACTTGTTTAAAAAATATGTGTTCATTTGGTGGACTATGCTAGAATAACAGCACGGTTTTGTGGGTTACAGTAACAGTGTGAAGTTATCACATTTGGATCCATTCATCCAGGCCAACCTTGAGAGTACATTTACTATTCAGAACTTTTATTTCCTGTTTTAAAAAAAGGTAAAAAACACATTTTGTGGGTGAAGCATGAATAACAGCGCTCATCTTTACGTAGGTATGGCAACAGTGTATGAGAACCGTAAGTACAGTGTGTGGTTATCACTTCAACAAAAATAAATTAAAAACGATGCAGTTTGTAAAATATATATATTTTTTAAATGCTTAACTTATGAATATGTTGAATGAATATCATTATACGCAGCTCTATAAACTCCTGCGATATAGGACAACTCAAGCACCGTTCCATTTCTCGTATCACATTTACTCCCTCCCTGCTCTGCGTTAGCTTGGTGTCTGGGAGCAGCTGTGCTATGCTTTTATGTGTAGAGACACCACCAACACCATGCTGTGAATTGTAGTATTCTTTTAGCCTCAGGAACCATACTAATGAACCGAACAATGTCTCCACGCATAAATATTATCATCAGCTGGGACTGTGTATAAATAATAACAATAATAAAAGACTAGTTCCATTCTGTTGGGCTCCTTTTGGGATTTTAGGTCGTTAAGGTGGGTGTTACAGTTGTTGTGGCAAGTAATGTTCAAAGAAAAGCAAGGTATAGTCACTATAGGTCCTTTAGCTTGGGGCCTAATGCTAATAAACAATAGGACTGCTTTAATGAGTCTGCAGGGTTCAATGTTGATGTGACATATTGGAGTTGTACTTGCCCCAAGCAAGGTCCAGCAAACCAAAATTAAAACTTTCTAAGTCCATTTTAAGGTGCATTAAAAAATAAAGTCACATTTGTATTGGATCGTGCTTACTTATTTTGATTCACAAAAAAATAGAAGACAAGGTTGATAAAAAATAGTGGCTGCTTTAACAGCACTGATTACTATGGAGGTAGCAGGCCTCACGGGTACCACTGACATTTGAAATCGGCCTATTCCTAGTACATGCTGGGTTATGTTAACATTCACATATGAGACAGTATTATTTCTGAGATACAGTTCATGTGCTCCACCTGATAGTGAGCAGACAATCTAGATACCCTTGTGTCTTCTAGTCACACACATAGTCAGCTCTTCAGTGGCCTAGAAAGAAGGAAAGCCATGCAGGCAGGCAAAAGAAAATAGGTGATAGCTGTTTAATTTAACCTTGTTTTTCCCCCATGGAACCCTAGTTTCGGTGCTTTGTGATTTACAAACAAAACAATTTAAAAACATTTTTTTTTTATAAGAAAACAAATCCTTGTACTTAAAAAAAGAGCAAAAAACTCACTGGAGTTGTTTTGTCAACTAATTGATAGTACCACAAGGCTAGTATTTATACTCTATTCTTTTACAGTACATATGTCTCTCTTGCAATTGGTATCTTAATCTCACCGACACTACCTATTAAAACAATTTATACAGAATTACAACATTTGCCAGTATGACTTTACACTGTGTGCCATGAGAGTTTTGTTCATCATATAGAAGAATGTGTATTATTCATGGGAACAAAAACGAACACAAACACTTAAGTATGTGTGCTAAACAAATGGAACCATACTCAGTAGGGATTCCCAGGACATCAGGTATTTATTACCAGTGCTTTCAGCACTACTTTGATTGAAAATGAACATGCAAAGATGTATATTTAGTATCACTTAAGTTCTGCTGAATGCAGGGTCGTATATGTACAGTAGAGATGGTGTTGTTACATGGAGAGGAAAGAGAGATCATCTGAAGT
Source organism: Eleginops maclovinus (assembly GCF_036324505.1). Lineage (NCBI taxonomy): Eukaryota > Metazoa > Chordata > Actinopteri > Perciformes > Eleginopidae > Eleginops > Eleginops maclovinus. Next base: position 21,828,389 of record NC_086371.1, read on the forward strand.
GGCTCCACTGCCTGTTGAGATTCAAGTGGAAATTCAAGTCCTTCCCTTGTACTACTTAAGCATGACCCTGCACATCTCAATGTATGTATGTGCCTAGGTATGCAGTTATGCACCTTTTTGACCCTGTATTCATTTTTTTTTTGTGCGTGTCAGTCAGTCTACATACATGTTTCATAGTTCCTGACACATTCAATATTGAACCGGTTCACATGCCACAGGAATTATTTATTCATGCATGTACATATTGTCCATACATTCATATCCACATCTGCACAGGACATCAAGATTTGTAAAGATTCAGTGCATTTTAGACATTTTCCACATTTCAACACTGGCTCCACATACATTAAATAGCATAACTTGTGTTTCAGGGGACATTTCAGGGTACATGCTGCACTTACATTCACAGCATGTTAGCTCAAACACCCCATGCATCACCTCATATTCCTTTATGGCACTTAAGAGCACTTGTGTGAAAAATACTCAGTATGCAATGTTTATCACCTGGGGCTCTTGAAAGCTAACGTGCTAATCTCTCAGTGTTGCTGGTAAACAAAAGCCCTCATGATCATGCCCTATGCCCTATATAATTACAGACAGCTAAAAGCTCAGACATTCCTTTTGTTTCTCCGACTACTCTTCCCCTCCACTTTATACCATCTAATTTTCTTGTCTCGCTCTGATTCAGGGTGTATGTCTTCCACTTCATCCCTATCTTCCTGTTTCACCCCTCTTTCCTCTTGCTTTTGTTTTTGAAGTGAAATGAGCGTGTTTGATGGGGAGCTGAATAGCAGAGTTGGGGAGGGTGGGGGGAGTAGGTGAGGGGGATTGTGGGAAGAAGGCAGGTCCTATATATAGCGGTGAGCGTGGGTAGGTACCGTATTGACAGGAAAGACACACGTTTTCTATCCAAAGAAACAGAGAGAGGGATAATGAGCCTGAGATAGAGGTAAAGAAAGAAACAACTGCTGATGTGTGTTAGAACAGTAATATGGTATCAGAAAAACAAGTTGAATTAAGTAAGCGTGCAGATGTATAAGCCTAATGTCATTGAAATTACTCCTTTTTAACAACATGTGCACTTATTTTACTGCCACAGGTCCAAATGTGAAACCTTCTTTAAATAAGACATATTATATTCATATTTAGGTTCATATTTGTATTTTGTGCCTCTACTGGGACATGTCTCCATGTTTTAATGTTCAAAAAGCTCTTTATTTTTCTCATACTGCCTGTGCTGCAGCACCTCTTTTCACCCTCCGTCTGAAACCAGAGCCCAGTATGCTCTGATTGGTTAGCTGGCCAGCTCTGTTGTGATTGGACAACTGCTTAGAGATTTCCCGCCATGTACTTGTGTTGGAGCGCTAGCAAATAGATAGTGATGTCACTACTGTACAGAACAGTACATTTTCTGTTTTAATTTTACATATAAAGTAAAAGCACCAAACATGGGTCTGAAAGTTTTTTTATGTATGTTACATGTGCTGCGTAATAAATGTTACCCCTTTCTAATAATCCCCATTTAAAACAAATGTAATTGTAAATGTCCTCCTTATATAATTGTAAGGAAATAACAACACAGAACAAAATCATTAACCCATTCTCTTTTGTTGTCTCCTGATTACTTGATTTGTTTACTTGCAATGTAAGTAAACAAATCCCCCGAGCCTGGCAGAATGTTATCTGTATGTTTTTTAGCCAAACCAATGCAGATGAATTTCAGTTATTAATCATACATTTCCAAAGCAAACAATAGAGGCACAGATCCCTTCCATTCTGTTATTTTTCTTATGGTATGCTCCAGTTCAACCCCCCTGAATATGTCACTTTGGAGGATTCCATTCCCTCACTATTTAACAATTGCCTAACCATCAGAGATTCACAGGAAGTGTTGCTGTTTGTAATTGTATCTCACTGACACTGTATTAGCCTCATTGTTTACTGTTCACTCCCTCACAGATGAATAAGTATTGTGTTTCTGTGAATTCAAACCAAATGTTTCTGTCTATGGTTCATGTAAAAAGTATTCAACTGGCTTCAATTGTGAAGCAGTTACATGAAACAAAATGTATTTGTTACAGATGTCAGCACTGATTGCTATTGTTCATTTAATTCCTAAGTCATTCTTTTTGACAGCTGATTGCAGGGAGAAGAAGCAGCTACAGGGAAATGTTAGATGAGTAGTTTGTGACTAGCTAACTGTGACATGATGTTGTGTGGAAAACTACTCATACCATGTGCAGCACGAAAACAAATTGCAGTAGCTTGTGGCATAATGGAAAAAGGCCAGTGACTAACTGACTACTAACCTAGTTTTTTTTTTTTTTTTTGTGGCACTGTAAACTGTTGCCCCAGTTGCTATAATGTTCATATTTCCAACACATCCTGAAACCTAAACCACAGAAAAGGTTGTTTGCCAGTGACTTCTAAAAAGTCATAAATAAGAGTAATAGAGACTGGCAAACATTGTGTATTGGTTGCAGTTTTACACATGTGGTTAATGTTCTAAATGAATATCTGTCTACTTGGAAAGGTTTAGGAACATGTCATGGTTTGGCTCAAATTATTTCAAATTATTTTTCTCATTTGCTCAGTTCTGACAACCACAACCACTTGAGGTAGCAGCCTAACAAAGAACGAAAAGATTGGTTGTAAGAAGAAACTTGCCCAAACTATAGAGTAGTGCTGCGATGAAATATTTTTGTAGGCCAACCAGGAAGTGAACGACGTAAGGGCACCCTCTATAAAAGCAAAAGTTGTTTCCTCTTTGGATTTTGGAGTATTGCAGAAAATACGAAATGTTGCCAAAACACATTTTGTTCAGCAAGATAATCTCCACACATTAACGCCACATTACGATTTCTGAAAGTAAATCAAATTGGCAGATAATAAAAAGCTAATGTTAGGCCACCACCACCATGAGGACGTTTAGTAGTTAATTTAGTCATCAACATTTCTATGACACATAGAAGCTTCAGACATTTACGATTGGGGTATAAAGTGACATATTTTAAAATTCAAATCTTGTGATATCCCAATAGTTGTTTTGAGGCTTCTAACCAAAATAATCTTTTAAAAACAACCTTAATTCCGAGACCAGGTACCCCAGAAATGCCAAGTTTTCCAGGTTGTAGCACTCATTACTGCACTTCTTTACATAGAGCCATTTTTTTGCGATGATGTTTCAGAATCTTTCCGCCAAAATATCTGCTCTAGAAGAATGTTCTGCCCCAAGTTTTCTGGTACTTGTACTCACTCCATTGTTGATCAGAAATGGCACCAGATAAACATGACTGAAATTTAAGAATCAAACACTAGATTCCATCCAGACCTATAGAGCTGTTTTGACTATTAAAGATATATATATATATATATATATATATATATATATATATATATGTGAAGTACATATATATATATATATATATGTGAAGTACTTATTTAAGTACATGTAATAATACACCAATGGCAGATGGATATAGACTTTTGCAGGTAATTGCCCCACTTGTGATCCTATATACTCTCCTTATCACTCTATTATTCCTACCCCCTTTCTGTGAAGTGCTAATTCTTCTCTCCCTCCTAGGGTTGAAGATTCATGATTGACAAATTCATGGCCCTTTTTATTCATATCCATCTTTTATTTCACCTTTCACCTCTTCCTTTACCCCCATCTCAGCTGCAACACTTCATATCTCACTCCTATTATTCCGCTTCATCTTTTATTCCTTCATTTATTTCATTCCCCTTGTCTCTCAGTTCTTTCGATGACAATTTATTTATATGCCAGTAGAAAATACAACTGTGATGTACTTGAATGTTATTAATGTGGGAAAACAGCAGGGATAACACCAGCAAATCAACATTCACAATGAGGGAGGTAAAACAGCAAATATAAAACTGTTCATGTGGAAAACAGAGAGATACATGTAAAGGAAACAACAGTTATGTGACTCTGACTACGTGGTCGTACCTCTTCCTCTTCAGATTCACCATTTATTGTTATTTTTTTCTCAGAAGGAAGAAAAGAAAAAACAGTTTTCCTTGGCTTTAATGCATTCAAACAGTTTGACTATCTGCTTCTCCACTTGAGAGCAATTTTGAAAAGGAGCCAGTGTGAAGCTCTGTGGAATCAACTCACTTTAAAAATATTAGACACTATAAAATGAGGTTAATTTCACACGCTGGTGTCCAGCTTTACTCTATTTCCGTCATCTGCAAAAGCAGAAAGAACCATTAAGAGCGATTTTGTTCCAAAAATAATACATTTGTCCCGGCAAAATACTTTTATCTTGACTATGTGTGCAAGATATCCATTTTCCCAGATGTTTCCATTCCTTTCTCATCCCCATTTGTGTTGTGTTACCGGCCTGCTGGGCTGTTTCTTGCAATGTATGCACAATCGATGCATATCTCCCATGGGGACTGTCACACTTATTAAGTAATCGATAACAGCATTCCCATTAAAGTTATTTCAAAATCAATACAGCATTCAGATTAAAGCTATGAGCTAATCCATACCATTAATATTCCAATCAACGAGTGTATGATCAGTGGAGATGGGAACCGTCTTGGGGCAGTGTTGTGTTAACCGCGGCATCGATGAGAACAGTAAGGTGTGTTCCTCACATTTCACTGTGCGCAGAGCAAACCCCAGAGGCAAGCTGCTCCTTTAGAAGTGTTGGTTACATTAGCTCCGGCTTGTTGCTACATTGGAGCAAGACACACAGACAATACATATGTGTAATCTTTTGTTGTTGCTTTGTAGTTACGCATCTCCTGTTTTGTGTCTTTGTAATTGTTATAGTAGTTTTTTTTGTCTGAAGTTGTTTTTTCCCCTTATTGTAGTCATTTGTTGTCTCTTTGGAGTGGTGTGGGGTCTCTCTGAAGTTGCTTTGTGTCTCTTTGTTGTTATTTTAAATTGAATTGTAGTTGCTTGTTGCATCTTTGTAGTCATTCGATGTCTCTTAAGTTGCTTTAATATCTATATGTCGTTATTTGAAGTCTCTTTGTAGGCACTTTGTTTGTCCTTTGTAGTCATTTTGTGCTTTTTGTTTTGCCCCTTTTCATAGTTGTTGTGTATGTTTTTTGTGCCTTTGCATCTGTTTTTATCTCTTTCTAGTTTTTCTTGGTATTTTTCAAGTATTTATACCCCTCCTTAAAGTTGTTTTGTGTATCTTTCCTATTGTTATAAGTCTCTTTGTAGTCATTTTGTGTCTCTTTCTGGTTGTCCCTTTCCAAAGTTGTTGTGATTACCTTTGTGTCTTTTCAGCAGTTGTTTCTATGTTTATAGGTAACTCCTTTTTTAACGATCCCAAGGTTGCCCCAACAAAGATAACATAGACTGTGAACTTATGATGCGGGATTCCTGCAGTGATTTACTTTATTTGGAAGTTTCACAGCTGGGAAAAATCACAATGTTGCTCTTGGTTTGCCAAGCAATAGCAATATTAAGTGTTACCCCCATTACTCTTAAGACTGCATTAAAGTGCCAACTTAAGAGTAAAAGGTTCTCCTCTTCACGTGAGAAATAAAATACATATATTAAGCAGCTCAAACCTACTTACGGTTAAGCAGTAACCTTTAAGAGCAGCTCTCAAGTGATCACATGATTAATAGATGTGTGTGCAGAGGAGTTAAGGCAAATCTGGCAACCGCAGTCAGTCACTGAGTTTATATATCATACCCTCTCTAAACCTTTCCTTTCAGAGGTTTTATCTATAAGAGGCAGCCCCCCCTAAAAAAAAAGTACAACATTTAAAAAATACAGGGAATTACCATACCAACATCCAGTGCTGACAAAAATGATGTGTCATTTAATTATTCACTTATTTGTGGTTTCCACTTTTGATTTAAAAGGGCCTCTTGAGATAACAAGCTTTTCTGAATTATGCATATTGCTTCTGATACCATTTTCTTCACCATGACCCCAAATCATATTTGACAAGAAAATATATGTTCAAGATTAATCATCAGCAATATGTTTATCTTTTACAGGGAAAAAAACAAAAAGGCACTTTGACACTTTGTCACCATGCATGAAATAATTCACATCTTGTTAGAGATAGGGAACATTTGTGATCGTGCTATAAAAATATACCCAAACATGACGTTCACCCGATAGACTGCAACTTTGATTTATTGCAATACCCCTGTGACTTAAATGATGTTACAAACACAGTGTTATTTTTTTTTAAGCCAAACTAATAATATCAACAAAAAAGTAGTTTTGCAACTTTAACCACATTTTCAAAAAGAAACTGCAACCATAATCAAGCAAGTAAACATGTTTCTCTGAAATAGAATTTGAGGATGACTTTTATTTATACTGGACACATATTTTTGCAAAAGAACCAGTTTACCTCCAAATCATCATTAACCGAATATCAAAATATGATCATGCCATGCAGTCCAATTGAAAACCAATTGCATCATGAATACATTATCAGATCTGAAGCAGTGATGTTCTAGCGTGTGCACCAATCTGAAGATTAACTACCCACTCACCAAGGGGCAAGTTTCCAAATACTAAAGCTTAGCCATGTAATTGATTAATGGCATGCTATTTAATTTCTCTTTAACAATTTGTTACCCTCCTTTTTTGTACATTTGTAAAAGCTGCTTAAAACATCCTTGTCAATGGAAAACCATTTGCATCATGAATACATCAACAGAGCTAAGTATAGTTCTCCAAAAGGCCATAGATATTCTATTAAAGGTACTGAACTAGCCAAATCACCAAAACATCACAAGGCTCTGGTTTCAGACAGAGGGTGAAAACAGATGCTGCAGCACAGGCAGTATGAGAAAAATAAAGAGTTTTTTGAACATTAAAGCATGGAAACATGACACAGTAGAGGCAAACATAAATCCTTTGAGGATTTATGTCACGTTTCTTTGTGCAAAAAATCAAGCCAATGCTTTTTTTTTTAAGAACAATATTTGCTTGTAAAGACCCTCTTGATAATTGCAGTCTCATCAACTTCTCTCACACCAGTAGGGAGAATGCACAAATTAGCCTGTCCACCTTGGGCACAGGGAAGCAGCCATCTTTAATCAGCCAGTGTCTTAGTGTTCTCCTTCCGGTCAAACAAGAACGGTTCTTTCTTTTTTTTATTTCTATCTACTAGTACATCCTGTTTTGATGAAAGTGTCCTCAGTCAAGAGTTTAATAGAGGTTAAGAAAAACTTCCCCCTGAAGCAAGTCTGTGCTTTCAGAGACACATACCCGCCAGCAACACACACACACACACACACACACACACACACACAGACACACAGACACACACACACACACACACACACACACACACGGACACACACGCACACCACACACACACACACACACACACACACACACAGTGACACATTGATTCAGGTACAGCATGTTCTTCATCAAAACAGACAATCCAACCAGGAGAGGTAGTTCAACACACCTCTTCAGCTCAGCACACGTGCAGGAAGCAACAGTGCCTCATACCTTCAGATATGCTCCACTTTGAAAACAGAACAAAAAGACACACGCACACACACACACACACACACACACACACACACACACACACACACACACACACACACACACACACACACACACACACACACACACACACACACACACACACACACACACACACACACACACACACACACACACACACACACACACACACACACACACACACACACACAGGAAAACAACAAAGTAGGTCAGGGCTACGCCAGGTCAGAGCAGCAAAGCAAAGCTAATAAATGCAGACAATAGGTGTGTGTGTGTGTGTGTGTGTGTGTGTGTGTGTGTGTGTATATGATAATGCATTTCTCGGTGTGTGCGCCAGATGGAGGAAGAGTGAGAATGTATGCGTATGCTCGCTTCGCTAAAGGCTATGTGACCATGACCTTAACCAAGTGCATGACCTCAGCATGTGCGTAGCTACTGTGGCATTATAGAACTCAGCATACATCACCTGTATGAGCTATGATGGAGAAATTGTCAGCATTATACCATTTCCGAGATTGGACATAATTGTGTGATTGCTTCGTATTCTGATGACCCCAAACAAAAGTTGTACGTTTTGGGGTATTGCTTACTGTTCAAAGGTTATTGGTTACCAATCTATTGATAGCGATGCCTAACTGGCCATAGCTCATCAATGCCAATTTGGATTGCGACCACATTTAGGAGTTTTGTACATATTGCCTATAAGCCCAAGAGTGGTAAACCTCATAAATTCTACCCACATGGATGTTACATAAACAGCTACAAATTTGGTAAACAACCACAAGTTTGTGCATGACTTAGCAACGCATTGCTCCTCTAGCTCTACCTTGTGGCCATTAGTAAAACACCACTATACTTCTTATTAACTGCCTGATCTTTTATATTTAGTATTACATAGCAACACTTGTTTTTTAAGGGGTCACCTGTGGTATGGTCAATCCTGCGATTAAAATGTTGGCCTAACATTTGCACAGACAAATATTATTTTTGCCTGAAATATTACCAACTTACGTGAAATGTACTAATATCAGGTGTACTAACTGTGAAAGTATTCAAATCTTTATCAAATCTACAGCATTTTATTATTCAACATAGCATTAGATACAGCAATCAAAAGCATCTTCTTCATAAACTGTTTTTGTTATACTTGGCAGTTTGAGACATGTACAGCTTGGTTGGAGTTAACTTCATAAAATGCCATTAAGAAAGTTGTTTTCTTTATTAGGCCACGGGTCTGACTCAATGCTCCGTTAACAGGAGGTTAACTCAATTAAAGAAATGGAAAAGCTTTTCCTCGATGCTGAAAAGCATGAAATGTGTTGTGTTTCAGACAGGGAATGTTCTACTGTACATGTACAAAAACTTGATGTGTCGGTTATTCTGATTAACCATTTGTGCTTCATGTTCAGTTTAATTCAATTGTAATTTAACTTTTTAATTAGGATGCATCATTCTTTGTCTAATTCGACTTTCTTTTTGTCAGTTTCTACAATGGCATTCTAATAACCACACTCAAGTCCTACCATCACTCATTACTTTCTATAGCTTTAGTGAAATATGTTCTTGTATTTTCATGAAGCAGCCTTAACCATAATGTTTGAGTGAAATAATCCAGCTTTGTCAGTAATGGAAGTTGTAGGCCATAACAAAATAAATTGTCAGATGTTTACCAAAATGTACAACAATGTGAAAATACAACATATAACATTCGGACTTCCAATGTAGAACGAAGTAAGAAGGCAGAATAAAGTATTCAGAGCACTTCTTTGTTGAAATAAACAGCATCTCTACCTCGCTGTACAGCTCAGGTGGATTTTTTAGAACACTCTGTGCCGAAATGTGTCACAATCGCTGTCCAAAGTGCTGACTCTAGGACTGGAATAGTTGCACGAGCTGTCCATGGTACTAACACTTCAATGCACTGAGCGGAAGGGTGACTGCTGTTAGCAATGATGACAGATAGTCTTAACAGAATTGACTATCAGCAACTTTCTAAATCTAGTTAAATGATACTTGTGTATATATTATCACCATTATCTGCAAAGGAGGTCAGATGTTTGGTTTGGTTTTTTATTTGTTTGTTTGTTCATTTGTTTATCGGGAAGAATACAGAAGAAATACTGCCCAGATTTATATGAAACTTGTTGGAGGGTTAACAATACACCAAGGAAGAAATCATTACATGTTGGAAGGGATCCAAATCAAGGGGGCAGATTCTTATTCTAGGATTCTGTTAACGTTGCCACAAAGGGCATGACCTTGGGTAGAGGAATGCATTCCCAGAGTGCCCTTCTAGTTATAAAGTGGGAACTTGAGTGAAAAACTATGAGGATAGGTTAGTGAAAGGGTGTAGCATCAGCCAAGGAAGAACCCATTTAATAATGGCGCAGATCCAAAGAACAGACACACACATTATTTTTTTAACAGCTATTTGCGGAGATCTACGCTCTCCAACTGCCTTTCTGTGAGTCAGGATTTAAATGTTTTGCCTGATGACTTTAAGATTGGAACATATACTAAAGGATACCATAAGTTGTAAAACAATGTGGGTAAAGCTAGAGAAGGAACAACTTATTTTACGTAGTAATGGTGAAGTCATTTTAATCTTTAAAAAGTTATAATCTATAAAATCACCCAGTGAGATTCAGATAAGAAGGGTCAAAATGAATACAGAGGCTGATAAAATACCGTTATAAGTACATTTTACACAGCTTAGTTGAGTACTTGAATTCTAGCTGAGGACGCTCTGACCAAGCGACTATGTTCAGTCATATCAATACCCAATAAGAAGTGCTGCTAAATGTAACACCATGGAATACTAAACATTTTTGTTGTTGTGGAAAGCACATCATGACGGCTAAACGAAAGGAAACAGGTTGGAAAACTCAAGAGAAATCAACTAAAATAGACAGACAGGAAGTAAACACTCACAGGAACACGCTATAGGCTCTCCCCGTGTTTGTAATTGCTAAGACCATGTGGACAGAATTGGACATTAACAGGTAAGAAAACTTGAATCAGAGCTAATGTTGAATTATGTTTTTTTTGCCGCAATGGAGCCATGGCTACACAGGACAGACTATATATTCTAAATGCAAGCAATATGACAATTATTAAATAAATGAAACCACTTTTAAATGAGCATTGTGAGTCAAATTGTTGAATTATTTAGTAAATAGCTGTGTATTAAGTGGGATAAAATGCAGCAAGCTGACTATTAATGAAAAAAAGGACCCGAAGGGTGAGTAGGATCCTAACGTGAAGCCAGATCCAAAAATTCAAGATCCTAAAGATCCATGATGCAATTCAAAATGGTCTTTTCTTTAGAGCTTCCTATTTGGAACATATCCACATCTCGTGAAAAGCTCCCATTTAGGCTAACTTTTATACCCGTCTGCTTTAAACTGACATCAAAGGAACATTACTATGACATGATGGATTTGTTGTATGCTGTCTCTTTTTATTGCATATGGAGTAATCCAAACCCCTGAATATCATTTTTTACTGCCCCCAGATGCTGTAAAAAACATCTTCAGAGGAGACATCAGAGATGAGTGTTACGTATGTAATGCACGTAATTAGACGTTATCGAGGCTAAACAGACCGTCGTGGAAGATGCGGATCATTTAGAGGGTTGTTCAACGTGACAGAGAGACGTAGATACGGAGTGGGAGAGGAAGGAAAGGAGAGCAAAGAGGACAGAAATAGAGGAACACAAAACAAATATGAAGCTGTGAGTCAGAGGAAACAACCAGAAGAAAGAAAGAAAGAAAGAGTCTCCAAAGGCTCTTTAAATAAAAACTAGCTAAATGAGTTGATTATATAAATAAGCTCAGAATATTGAGAGGGAAACACAAAGGGAGGGAGAGGGTGGAAATAAAAAGCCCAGAGGAAAGGAAAGAGCCACGGATAGAAGAAAGGAAGAGAGAGACGAGTGGGTAAATTCATTTTGAGGTTTGAAATTAAAACGGCTAAATGATCCGATTATCTAAACAAACCGGGAGATTTGAATTGGGCACCAGCGGATTCAAAGAGAGGAGTGGAAATGGAGGAGGAGGAAGCAAGACTCATTAATTTAAAAACATCTGAAAATAATCTTTGATGCACGGAAACAAACAGGCTGACAAAATCAGCAGCTCCAGTGAAATAAAGGCGCCTTGTCGGGATCACACGAACACATACACACACACACACACACACACACACACACACACACACACACACACACACACACAGATTTGAGCACATGAATGAAGACACTCAACACCCTTTTTCCTCAGAATCACACCGGTTCACAGATATTCCTATGAGCAACACTCAAGGATTCAATTCAAGCAAAACCCTGGACTAAAACTACCATAGTGATCTGTGAATTCATACACACATAAGGTCGAATGTCACTATGAATCAATTACGTAAAGAACTGTCTGGCTGAACTCAACCTTGGTTTCTGCATCAACCCAAATCTTTTTCTGCATTATTACAAATTCCAAGGTTTTTTATACAATCTTGTGTCAGAGCTCATGTAAATACTATGTCTGTAATGCTAACACACAATCCCTAATCCAAAGCCGAGAGGCCACATTTATATACATGTATCAGGGTGCATTGGTCAGTATATCCACGGGGTTTATAAGCCTTGACAGAAACACACATTATTTAACCTTATCCATTAGCCGAGGGCTGCCGAGTCAATTTTCCAGAGGAAAAGAATAACACTGATGAATTTTAATAAGCGTGGCAACCTAAAATATTTAAAACATTACGTGTGTGTATGTGCATGTGTAAGGTCAGGTGATGATTTATGAATAGGATGCTGCTAAGATGGTACTGGTGGAAAAATGATTGAGGTGTTTTAAAAGTACATTTATGCCTAATACTCCAGGTATCAAATTCTTACTTGAAGCAAAGTACAAAAGTATAATCAGAAAAATAAACATTAAAGTATCAAAAGTAATAGCAGTCAATATGCAGAAGGGCCCCTGAATATAACTGATGATGCTTTAACTGGTCAGCAGCATTTGAATGTTCCCAATGTAGAAGTTTTGAATAGTTTATACACTGTTAATGTACTGTAGTAGTTTGAACTGTATAATGCATTATATTTGGGAAAGTAATGATATAAATTAGAGGAAACTCCAAAACGTATGATTATTACAACTTTTCTCGATGTAATGTAGTAGAATAGAAGAATAACTAAAAATGTAGCATCAACCCCATTTGGAATATTACTTTCAAAACCATTGCCAAATATTTATTTTTAAATTGTACTAAATCAGTTTTATTAAATAGACACCAGTTTTTAGCATTACTTTTTACCTAATTTATATTGGTTACATTATTGTTTTTCATTGCATTTACTAGTTTACTAGTTTTTTTTGGGATTAAATGAAATGTATATTTAAAAAATGTTCAAATAGTGTGCATTTGTAGATTAAATGTAATAAGAATAAGAGGCTTTATGTGGAATTGATCAAGCTCATCACAATAGCAAAAAGTGTATTGGAAAGCTGCCACTTAATCCTTCCTCAAAGCCAGTTTTTAAAGTTATAAACTCAGAGTAGACCCAGAAATCCATCCCTGTGACTTTACTTGGGTAATTTTGGACTGATTTCCTACTCTGACATCCTCGATAAATACAGACACAGCACTATAACCATTTTCTTTGTTGGTATTCAGACAACATTTTTGCTTGCACTTGACCGTGAAGCTGTCCCAATGTTGCTGTTGCTTTCACAATCTGTGTATGTGTGTGTTTGCTTCTTTCAAATTGGGTCAGGCATCTGAAACTTTTCACTCAATTTGGAAAGGGGGTCTACTCTGCTTGAATTTTAAATGTTTTTTAAAAGTGAAAGAGCAGGTTGTTCTCTGTCTGCGGGGGCGCTAATAATTTGGTAAGGGCAAGAACATCTTTTCTACCTTTGTGGTCCTAAGTGTAGACACATAAATGCGTTTGTCCTCCTCTCTGCCTGACAGCCGAAATACACCTTTCGTGAATAAAACATGAGGTATTAAGCCTCGGTATATAATCTAATCTGACGGCCTTTACAGCCAGTAACGTTGGGGCTAAAGATGGCTGATGATGGGGTTGTATGAAGAGAATATGAAGAATGTCATCTCAGATTTTGCACTCACTGATTCATTTTTTAAAGCCTTCCCTTTGAGGTAGTTTCTCAAACAAATTTCACATTTTGGTTTTTAAATAGTTTGGTCAATTGTGTCATCTTAAAGCTTTTCCAAAAACAATATAAGCACTGGATTAAACAATAAGTTTATCTCTAACAAAAGCTACAAACATAACTATGACAAGCTAACTAGCTTAAAAACACTAGTAGCAAGTTAACACAGAGTTACATATGTCATCAGCTAGCTATATTGTGTGGTGTTACGGATTAAGTTTAAGACAAAAACCTGTTCGTAATTGCAGCTAGTTGTTATACTGCTACTTTAGCTAAACAGCCTTTAATTAACCAGTGTAAGAAATGCTAACTGCAACACCACATACTGCTGTTTTGCCTGACACTTGTAGTATTTTACATGAACAGCTGGCATGTAGCCATCAGGTGTAAATTTTAAGTCAGCAGAAAATATTTAAAGTTATGAAGGTAATGTTAGTTTAAAAAGCTAGCAAGCTACATCCGCTATAATCTGCTACTTACCATTGTCATTTCAGCCAAAGAAAAAACATGTTAGCTAGATAATGAGACACCTTTTTTTGTCTCTGGCTGTAAACCATTCTATCATTAATGACGATACAATGTGATTGGTAATCAGACCACTGTCATATGAACTCCGAATGTGCAAAAAGAGAAAGCTTAAGGCCGGACAACATATCTAGGCGGGTTCGAAGGGAATAATTATATGGAGTGGAAAGTCTTATAATCTCCTAGAATGTAACCATAACCTGCTTTAGGAATTAAGGATGCAGTCTCGAAACCCATTTGCTATGACTTAGGTGACAGTTCAGACTCTTGTGGAAACATTTATTGGGTTTCAGTGTATAGATGGTTAGTGTTTAACAGAAGTTAGAACTTGGTGATGACTTCTAAAACCAGATTGTAGTCACTTCCTACACAGTTTGTTTTTGAGCTAAAAAAAGGTACATTTTCATGGAAATGTTTTTTCTGCGTGCAATAAAAGGAGCAAAATAACCCTAACCCTAACATCACTACTGTTAAATGATGAGTGATAGTGTTTACATTACTTTCAGAAAAAAACTCATATTCCACAAAAGTTTCGCCCAGGCTAATCTGTTTATATTTCAATTTTAATATCCAAGCGAATCCTAAATCAACAAACAACATTATCATGCAAAGAAGGTTTAAGAAGCAGGTGAAAACAAACACTGATGAGGTGTGAACATGCCTCGGTATTAAAAAAACTATTTCCAATCTATCTTGCTGTCATAATTGGGGTGTGAATCTTATTGTGGGTTGGGTGGAGGTAGTTTTCCATGCAGATTGCTTGGGTGGAAATAATTTATACTGACTTTAGGAGTCAGGGTGCAGTCAGTGCGGTCAATCATTGCAGACTGTGTGCAGTTTATTAAAGTAGGACAGGCCATGTTTGTGTGGGTGCTTCTTTCTTGACAGCTAAAAACACCTTTAATAAATAAAACATTATTTGTGAAGCTTCACGACATAATCCTATCTGATAGTCCCGACCACTAGTAACACGTCTATTCTCTGGTGATGGACTTTGATTTTTAATTCTGTGTGTCTAGCAACAAAAAAAAGGCAAAACTATGTTTTTATCCAGTCTAAATGTACCAAGTGAGTATTGATGACAACCGATATTAAGGATGATTTTTCATCTTTAAAAAGTGTACAAGTCGTTTCAATGTCAGTTAATGCTTTCTACTTAATGACATTGTAAGGTGAAATTGTGTAAAGCCTACCTAAATTCTTGTCATAAGACCCATTACTGCTCCTAAATTGACTGTTTGTCCTAAAAATACATGAACTCAGCTTGACACTTTTGTCTTGTGTCACTTGCTCGAAATAGCTCGAAGGGTGAGGTGGGGGGTTTAGGTGGAGATGGATGGAGACAGAGACAGACAGAGCGAGTGAGAATATAAAAACATGCCAGGATGGCAAAGGAGAGCAAAAGATAGAAACAAAAAGACAGAGAGCGAGAGAGAGAGAAGGAGAGAGAGAGAGAGAGAGAGAGAGAGAGAGAGAGAGAGAGAGAGAGAGAGAGAGAGAGAGCCTCTGGCCTGTTCTAGTTCTTCTTCTTTTTGAGTGGTTTAATGGCTGCCACAAACACACACACACACACACACACACACACACACACACACACACACACACACACACACACACACACACACACACACACACACACACACACACACACACACACACACACACACACACACACACACACACACACACACACACACACACACACAGGACCAGACAACTCACACACCATGCATCTTGTGCTGTTGACAATATTGCTATTACAAATCAAGTGGACACAAACACCATGTGGAAGTGACTCACTTTAATGGGGAAACACATTCTGTGCCCTGCCCCGATTGTGAATTTGTAACTACACAAACATTGTGAGAGGGTCAGTTCACCAAAACTATACAATGTAGGACTTTTTCTGTAGAGAAAGCACTTAAGTTATTTTGCCGTGTAGCACTTGTTCTACTCACGTTGGTTTACAGCAGGATCATTCATGTTAACTGCTTACAATTATCCCCACCAAAACACCTGTTCATTACAGTAGTATGGAAACAACGTAAACAGCTTTTGTTGTGATTTAATTGCAATAACCAGATTTAAAAAATGTATGACAACGTATTTGTATCTGTTATTCTGGCAATTCACCTGCTTGTGTCTCTAATGACAGCCAGAGAAAGCAGAGCTGGAATAAACTTGATCAAATAACAGTATCAACATTAAAGTCACTTTCCTACATAAAAAAAATAACATGGTTAAAAATGTGTCCAGTTTGGGTCAATATAGCACTTACTCGAAACCAAGACCATTTTACCCATTGAGGGGTTGTTGTTTTGTATTACTGTAAGAAAATTAGATAAACACAAATCCCTTCCTTTGTGTGGTTTACTATCTAGATTAACTCACACTGACACGATTATCTTTTTGAGGAGACATAAACAAAATTAGACTCATATCTCAGGCACTTCATATGCCCAACTTCTTTAATACAGGCAGGGCATATCTGATATGCTAAATGTTATTAATTTAAAGGTCCCCTATTATGCAAATGCACTTTTCGATGTCTTTTATACATAAATATGTGTCCCCGGTGTGTAAGGAGACTCACAAAGTGTCAGAAAATACAACCCTCTCTCTTCTCCTCCTTACCCAGATCATTGAAAATGGGGGTACAAACGAGCTGATCCAGATTTGATATGACGTCATATCGGAAATGTGGGCTGGCTTTACATTGAACTCCTGGCAACGTCCCCCCCACGTGACACGTTCCAACCTATCGTCCCCCATATACAGTCAGCGAGCTGAATCCCCTCCGCAGCACCTCTGTGTGTCTGTGTGTTCAGCAGGATGTCTGCAGGAGGGACTTAGAGTTGTTGTTTATATAATGTCTCTGTTCTAGTGGTAAACACTGAGAAGTGTTTCAGAAATAATGCTTGATGTGGTTTGGAACATAATATGGGGTTTAATCATGGCAGCGTTTAGCTGAGTATCTCCCTTAGAAACTTCTCTCTTCAGACAGAGAGATCATAAAGCGTGGCCAGCTCAGCTTCAGCTCATTTGCATGAAAGGAAAAGTCACAGAATCAGCACTTTCGAAAACGGGGCTGGAACAGAGGGATAGCGGACATGCTAAAATGTATTGAGCAAAACTCATCAGAGACATGTTTTTTTTATATATATTTGAAACATATAATATATGCCATAAAAGACCATAATAGAACTTTAAAGTGAAACATAAAAAAGGATAGAAAGGATCTGTCCAACTGCGGGTACAAGCTGGTAGAAATGGTTTGCAGAATAATTTTAATATCAATATTTTATTTCATTCTTGAGAGTAGGTTTGATATCTAAAAAACTGATGGAAATAAATAAAATCTGCATTACTAGACAATATAAACCAGAATAGACATATAAGAAAGAGAAAATACTTAGCCGTTTTAGTTGAGGGAACTGACCCTTAGAAGCACACTAAATTTAAGAGAGATATAGTAATTGTTGCTGATGTGTTGTCTTGACAAAAAATAACTAAATGTCATGTGTTTTACCCAAACTTTCATTCATCACTGTTTTGCTGGGTTAAAAGACTGCAATTTTCTGATATGATAAATGGTAGATGTGACATTTAGATGGCAGCAAATATGGAAGCTGTATCAACAGCTCACAGTCAATGTCACTTTTGCAATTCTCAAACACGCATCAACTTTAAGCTGCTCTGTGAAAATATAAATGCTTGTTCCCCTAGCTCCTGAAATAAAAAAGTAGTGGGCCTACACTTCCAGCATTAAGTGTAACACTCGCTGAAGTAGAGAATCGTAACAACCCAGCAATTTGACCGACCTCTCTCACACCTCCACCCACTGAAAGTGAACTTCTCCTGCATTCCTCACAGAGATGAGAAGCTGAGGGTGTCAGTATTGGACACAGCAATAGATGGCTCCATAAAGACGGAGAGATTTGTAGCTTGGACCTGTGTGTGTGTTTGTGTGTATGTGGGTTTGATGTGATGGGACACAGTTTATGAACCCATAAAGTCTTCAGGGATAAAAGTCCCACAACGCTACGAGGTTAAACGGCAGATAGAAAGAAGGAGAGAGCGAAGAGCTATGAGGTTCATTTAAAAGACTGAGATGACTGAATAGGATGGAGTGTCTCTCTTTCTCTCTGCTTCTGTCTCTACTTTGGCTAAAAGCCTGTTCCTCCATCCCCTGCCTAAAAATCCTTATGTAAGCCCCATCTAGTGTGTGTGTGTATATGTGTGTATGAGTATGAGTAAGTGCCTTTGTGTTTTCATGCATGTGTTTCTGCTCACTGCAATTTTTCCTTCAGTGAAGGCAGAATTTTTTAGTTCTGCATCTGTGTAAGTTTTTGTTGTCTGCGTATACTACAAGTATGTCTGGTATATGCGTCCTTTTCCTGTTATTGTTCAATATGTCTATATTCAACATATTCTCACCGAGACTTGTCACATATACTGTAGATGCTTGATCAGGATTCCATATCAACATTTCCTTTTCACCAACCAGGTTCCCCTTAGGATGCAAGGTAAATGGTAAATGTTACGTACCTGACGTTGAAGAAGTACATTATGTTCCTACTTGGTGAGGATTGGGAAAATCACACGATTTGGGTAAAATAAGAATTTTAGTTACACAACTTAATTATGAAAGTTAAGTATATTACATATGTATCGTAAGTTAAGTACTTACATTAACTTACGTAATGTAACAAAACGGTGTTTCTAAAGTTAAGGTGTTTGCGTATGTTTTGTAAGTTAAGAACTTGCGTACGGTATGTTTCATAAGAATATTACATAGACCTACATGATGCTAAATAAGTATATACAATAAATACACTGTCTGGGCGAAAAAAGGGTCACACACTCTTCGTTGGACATTCTTTGGACCGCCTTTAGCTTTGACTACGGCACGCATTCGCTGTGGCATCGTTTCCACAAGCTTCTGCAAAGTCACAACATTTATTTCTGTCTTGCATTAATATTTCGCCAAGATCTTGTATTGATGACGGGAGATTGGGACCACTGCGCAAAGTCTTCTCCAGCCCATCCCAAAGATTCTCAATCAGGTTCAGGTCTGGACTCTGTAGTGGCCAATCCATGTGTGAAAATGATGTCTCATGCTCCCTGAACCACTCTTTCACAATTTGAGCCCGATGGATCCTGGCATTGCTATCTTGGAACATGCCCGTGCTATCAGGGAAGAAGAAATCCATTGATGGAATAACAGGTCATTCAGTATATTCAGGTAGTCAGCTGACCTCATTCTTTGGGTACATAACGTTGCTGAACCTAGACCAGACCAACTGCAGCAACCCCAGATCATAGCACTGCCCCCACAGGCTTGTACAGTAGGCACTAGGCATGATGGTGGCATCACTTCAGCCGCCTCTCTTCTTACCCTGATGCGCCCATCACTCTGGAACAGGGTGAATCTGGACTCATCAGACCACATGACCTTCTTCCCTTGCTCAAGAGTCTTTATGCTCCCTAGCAAATTGAAGCCGTTTTATTCGATTAGCCTCACTGAGAAGTGGTTTTCTTACGGCTACACAGCTGTTTAGTCCCAATCCCTTGAGTTCCCTTCTCATTGTGCGTGGGGAAATGCTCTTACTTTCACTATTAAACATAGCCGTGACTTCTCCTGTTTTTTTCTACGATTTGATTCCACCAAACGTTTAAGTGATCGCCGATCACGATCATTCAAGATCTTTTTCCGACCACATATATACAATTCCTTCCTTGAAGATGATGCTTCCCCACTGTCCTTCCAGTTTTTAATAATGCGTTGGACAGTTCTTAACCAGATTTTAGTAGTTTCAGGAATCTCTTTAGATGTTTTCTCTGCTTGATGCATGCCAATAATTGACCCTTCTGAAACAGATTAACATCTTTTCCACGACCACAGGATATGTCGTTCAACATGACTGTTTAACATGAGAAGCTACTCACTGCATCAGTTAGGTTTTAATAACTTGTTGCCAGCTGAAACATAATCACCCATGCAGTAATTATCCAAAGGTAGGCTCTTATTTGCTTAGTTAAATCCAGGTGGTGACCTTTTTTTTGGCCGGGCACTGTATATGCAACTAAACTTAATCCTCATCATTCGCTGTGTTGCGACTGTGACCTTAACTGGTAATATTCAGTATGGAGCGTATGGAAGCAATGCTATTTAGTTATGAATTTTTAAATGTCAGCATGTTCCAACTGGGTAGTTCACACAAACAATGACAAAAAATGCTAAACTACATTGTCTACAGCTATGGTTTTAAATTTCATGCTAACATTAGCCTGCTAACCTGCCATCCTGATACCATAACATATCAAACAATCAACTAACACAACCAGGCAGTCAGCCAGCCAGTCAAATATTGTGAGGTTTTGTGACAGTTGCAACACATGATAATAAAATCGAAACAATATCTAAGTTATCGTTAAAAAAACAAAAAACATTTTAAAATAAAATGTATTACCAACTTTTAAAGAAATGCAGACTCCTTGATCTGAATGCAATGTTACTCATACAGCATATATAATTAGATATAATCAAATAAACTCTTGAGTTTCTTAATATCAATCTCACCCGTGTCCCAATGATGAAAAAAAGCACACAATACAATTATCCAAAAAAATGCATGAAATGCTTGATAGCAGCAACTTTAAAAGAATGGTAATGCGTTCCTTTATACTTTCTTCTTTTTACTTTTTTATTTAATTTAAAAGAATCAAAGGCTTCTTTGAAACATTATAGCTCATTAAAAATATACACACTTTAAAGGATTCTTGAAGAATCCCAGGCTGTCTTTTGTTTGATCATCCTCAGCAAAGTAGAATCAATTAGGTTTAAGAGTATGTTTGTTGGCAAAACTCTCTTTCCCAGGGGCCTCTTTACTTTTTCTACTTCTTCTAGTGTGGAAAGAATTCAAGCTGTGATTACTAACTTGCAGACTCCCATACTGCAAACATAAAGACAGAAAAAACATAGATATTAGAAAGGAAAATCAAACAGTGAGATTACAGGATTTGCCTGCTGTTCATTTTAATTCGACATAACTGCCAATTTTCTGGCGTGGTTGTAACAATTGATGCAATATAATTAATTACAAAGTCACAGGTGCCTGATTCAGTTATTGGTGCTAAAACACAAGTAAACAGTATTATTAGCATTGAAATCAACAACAACCCAGACAGAGCCAGCATTCAGCTTTTCATTAATATTCAGGACGCAGGTGGAGGACAGCAGCCTGTCACTGTGGGGGTGTAACACACACACACACACACACACACACACACACACACACACACACACACACACACACACACACACACACACACACACACACACACACACACACACACACACACACACACACAAATGTGACAAATCAAAGACACACACACACACACAACCACACACCATTTCTCTCTCCTTGAACTCTTGTTCCAGGTCCTACTTTCATCGAGAACCAAAGCAGCAACTTACTGTTTGACAGACACTTACTCTAGCTTACTCTACTTTCTTTCTCTCACTGAAATGTCACTGTTTCCAAAACTGAAAATGTCCTCATGTTTGATGCTTACTTTCAATTGTGTTCTTCTAATGTCCGGTTGCTGTGTCATCTAAACCACTGCTTTGTGTTAGTTAAAGAAATGGTCAAATAAAATATATTTCAGTGGTGCACCACTGAAATATGTGTATCTTTATCCCCATGTGAATAATTCATTGCATTTAGAATGCAAACAGATCAGGGAAGACGTAGGATGCAGCCAGGAGGATGTTATGATGGCCATTCCTTACCTTTTGAGACAACAATCAAAGAAGTGGAGTGACGACATGATTCAAGCAGACCTTAAATAGCTGCTTCGTCCTTCAGATATCTCCAAAAAGGCACACATTTAACTACGTAAGTTTAGTGAGTTGATTCTCAAGGAAAACAACTTTTTGGCCTTGGTTTAGTATTTAACTAAGAAGTAAAATGGTTGTGAAAGTGAGACATTGCACAAAATGACATTTGATGTTCTTTCCTATGCAACATTTAAATATATTTAAACCTCCTTGAAGGCCATGTTTGGTCGGTTTGACTGTTGTTAGTATGGAAAAGTTACTGTCCCAATGTTCATATAACTTGTGAAATGGTGTAGCCTTAAGCGACCCCATTACACTTGGAACTGGATCTGAATCACGGTGCAGAAACACAAGTTATTGCAGAACATGCCATTTGGCCTTGGCGGAAGTCTGCGCTTTTTACATTTCTTACATGGTACATATGTAAAAGGTACTTTTTCATTGCTTGTTAACCATTATACTACCCACAAACACTGAAATAACACAACATAATCAGTATTTTGTTTTCTATGTACATCAAAAGACATTGGGTTCAGCAATCATTTGAGATTGAGCTTCCAATCCTATGTCGAAATCGAATGTAGCCCATATTATCTTCAACCACGACTTGAGAACTACCGTAGCAATTTCTCCCGGAAAAAAATCAGTCGATATGGGCTTAAAGAAAACGCTGCTGGACCAGAAGAACAAAGGTTGGTACATTCAGACACTCATCAGAATGAGATAAAATAAAGTTTGAACTTGAAAATGTGCACTCTTTGTCCCCATTAAGGTTGGGTCGGTCCCATCCACAAGGACCCCTAAAGATTCCTGGACTACAGTTCCAAAAGTATTTTCAAGAATATCCCTAATTGACACCAGTTCTGGAATATTAAAAGAACTGATCGAAAGTCAGTTTGCTGATCT
Organism: Eleginops maclovinus; assembly: GCF_036324505.1. Lineage (NCBI taxonomy): Eukaryota > Metazoa > Chordata > Actinopteri > Perciformes > Eleginopidae > Eleginops > Eleginops maclovinus. The sequence goes on from NC_086371.1 coordinate 21,851,346, forward strand.
TGAGGTATGACAAGAGAAAGAGTTTTGAAAATGTAATGCAAGACATATTTGACAAATTGCAAATCAGATCACTCACATTAGCAATTAATATGCATGAAATGGAAATGTGTCTTTGGCAATGGCATATGACACAACACCCACCACATACACCACATTATACAGTTCATCCACAACACATGGGAATGACGCATCTTAAAGTCTATAAGTGACTAAGTGATTCACAATATAAAAGCTGAGTGGATTTTTCTTCTACTAACGCCATCCATTAAATATCACGACAGAGCAAGAAAATCCACTAGCATTACCAATTAATACTCCAGCAATAAAAGCTATTTCATTCCTAAAGGCCTAAATCATTACAAAACAATGTACAACATGACTAATATTAAAAAAAAAAAACGCTACCTAAGTTATTGCCAGTCTTCTTCTCTTAGCTGCACTCAATACAACCTTGTGTTCACTTCCTACTCCTCTGTCATTTCCTTCCCCTCTGCACCCCCCACCCCCGGACAGTAAAAGCTCTTCTGTCTCCCTGAAGGTCTGCTGTCAAATACCCGCTTACCTCGGCACTCTGGGCTGAATTGTGTGTGTGTGTGTGTGTGTGTGTGTGTGTGTGTGTGTGTGTGTGTGTGTGTGTGTGTGTGTGTGTGTGTGTGTGTGTGTGTGTGTATCTCTTCAGCTCCACACCACCCGACCCAGAACACCACTGCGTCTCTGGGATTTGACAGTTTTACTCAACTCCGTCTTTTGGGAAGCACACATCAGGATGAGTGGGCATGCACAGGGCTTACTGTATAGGGTAATGTGTGTATGCCTTTGTGCATTGTGTGTGTGTGTGTGTGTGTGTGTGTGTGTGTGTGTGTGTGTGTGTGTGTGTGTGTGTGTGTGTGTGTGTGTGTGTGTGTGTGTGTGTGTGTGTATGGAGTGTCAGGAACCATTGGGGAACCCCAGGAGAACTCACAGCTCAATCAAACACAGCAGGAGTTTTAAAAGTGTTTCAAGGAGTATAATCGCTCATGCGGAGAGAAAGGTCATTAAAGAGTACCATGAAAGCGGTACATAATGTGCTTAATAGATATATTAAAAAGACACAGCCATCTTTAAAGTTGACCTTCATTTTTATCTCAACTACACAGCTGTAGATCTGTGACACCAATAAAGCGAGGGTATAAAGTTTCTTTTTTGAGGGGCAGTAGAAATGACCATTCCTCAAGTACACTTCTCACTGAGTAATTGAACATTATGTCATGGTTAATAGTTACAAAAAACATATATACATTGAAACTGTCACACACAACGACAGTGTATAAGACCTTCAAATACAAATACAACTTAAAGTACAGGGAAGGGGAGAGTGAAGACCCAACAATGCTTGCAATATTAACGGAAGTGAAAGATCATTTTTGTATCCGCCTTGTGGTTAGAATCCACTCATGATCCATGATCAACCCTTCAACCAAGTATCATTCAATCTGGCCGGAGACACAAAACCGAATGGTAAAAATATAACCTCTTTTAATTAAATAATGACACAGAACTTTAAATAAAAATAAAAAAGAAACACATTTGAATTGTGGAAAATTATTAGTTTTTTAATAAAAACCTAAAGATTTGACCATTTAAAGCTCTTTTCCTTTTTTTGTCATCAGATGTTGGGTTAGTTTTTTCTGAAGATCCTATATTTAAGGTGTGTATTGACTTTTGGGGAATAATGTCATTTATTTAGCTTTAAGACATTTACTGACATTGCAACGTTCTTCAAAATGCAAAAATATGTATACTCTCAAGAGAAAATCTGGTTCTCTTATTAAATAGTTGGTTGTCATTTGATAACATATGAAAAGAGAAAGGAAAATAATAAAATCACGAATAAAACAGATGTGCCAAGAAAATTAAATGTCATTCCAGATAGCAGTGCATAGCGAGGAACCCCCATCATATCTCAGGTGATGAATAATAAAAGGCCTAAATCAGCTCAGATCAGCAAACTGATGCATATGGTAGTTCCCACAGGGTGTGTGTGTGTGTGTGTGTGTGTGTGTGTGTGTGTGTGTGTGTGTGTGTGTGTGTGTGTGTGTGTGTGTGTGTGTGTGTGTGTGTGTGTGTGTGTGTGTGTGTGTGTGTGTGGGTATGTTTCAAGCACGCTAGCTTAACATACTGTATGTTAAAGATAATAATGGTGGGAAAAATCTTGCATCTAGATTTACTTCGAAGTCCTTGACCCTCATTACATGCAGGACCAAACACATAAATCTCCTTAATTACATTACAGTGGATATTAAGATGAAGGTACTATGTTAAGATATCTATTGATTTTGACCCTGGTTGAATTAGATTACTTTCTCACACATTCCTAAAACTAATCATGTAATGACACAATGGTCACAATGCCGTAGTATTTCCCAGGCTCTCTGCTTCAAAACATACCGTATCTATGAGTCCAGAATCTCTCTGGTGCGTATGGTCGAAACAACCCAGAAGGACAGCTTGGCTCAACATTACGCTTTGAGCCACTGTTGAATCCTCAACGCCCCACTCTCTGTGCATTGTGTATACACTTTCACCTTCAAGAGCAAAGTAAAAAAAAGTAACTTCACACTGCAAACTGCACATGACAGCTTAATTATATTATGCCTGCAGCCCAAGAAACTGACCAGAATTCCTAAATTGAAGTTCTACCTTCATCAAGGTCTGCTTTAGTCATACAATTGCTTATAATTGTGTTTACCCTGTTCAAAACACCAACAAGTTTGCTTAACTTCACTAAAAGTAATGGTTTTACATAAAAAAACAAGTAAAATGAACACAATAATTTATAAGGAAGAGACTTAGCTTCAGGCGTAACCGAAATTCGCCAGAAAGACTGTCAGGCCAATTGTTTCTGTAAAAAAAAACATGATTACAACTTCTGTGTCATTCCCGAAAAACACACAATTTGGAACAAAAACACTTCCCCATGGACCTAAAACACCTCTGTAAATCAGTGGGTATTTTCTTTGTTGGTAACAAAATAACCAGAGCATATCTACAGTTGGAGGATTGCCTCCACATGGTGAAGGCTAAGCAGGCAGCTAGCAGACTAATCTTTTCCCAGCTTGAAAAAATGTAAACAGGATTGACTTCACAGGGGAACGACTGAGCCTGCAGCTAGCAGCTAACGGTACTAACAGCGCTAATACCGCTAACAACGTAAAAAAACTAATCTTTTTACTTCATCTCAGATCTCAACACCTCTGGCTCAGAATCAACAATGCATGAGTAACACTTTCCACCAGCTTGGCTTTATAATCATTGAAGTGAATTAAACTGAAGGGACACATTTTCATTAAGGGCTAAACACAAGTGTTCAAGATTTGATCTTTATTTGGAAAAGGGGCTCACAGCTTGCCATATTTCTACCACAGTTAAAGGTTAACATTGTGTTGATTATATATTTCCATGCTCCTCAATCTCTTATGGTTCCCAGTTCTACCTAATTTTTCCTTAAAAGTCAATAGAAACCCCCAAACCCTGTTACTCATCCAATTGTGCTTTACCATGTGCATGAGGCACACAGTAGCTAGCTAGTTTTAGTCTTTATTGTTGGTTAATCAAAGCTTCCGAGCACACTCATACTCTTCTGCTGTTTGCCACTGAGCAGTTTCATTGCAGCAGGATAAAAGTGCCAGTATAACAAGGCCTTTAGGGCTGTGATTCTTTTAGAAACTAGGTTGAGGGAGTTACTCATTTGGCATTTGCAGAGCTGAATTATGAAATGAGGTATCTTATTTAACCTCACGCAAGACAGACGCATTGTGAACTCACCACAGATGACGGATTGTTTTCACTTGTTGTAACATTTTCAGGCTAAATCAGACATTGACATGCTTGTTAAGTGCAACATTTTTGCCACAGTGTAATGGTATTTGGTGCAAAGAAAAAAAGGGCTTGATCTGAGTCATACTTTTGCCTCGGGGAGGGTAAAAGAACACCAGGCCACAGTTTGTGTCTCTGTTTGATGCTAGCAATGAAAGCAATGCTTGCCTCCTACAACCAAAACCAAAGTAGATACCATGCTAGCGCACTAGCAACCAAGAAGCATGAGTGGAACCTTGATTAGCATGCTATGCATTAGCTATTCATATCTAAAAACATTACACAGCTAAAAATAGGTCAGATGGGGGTTCAAACACTGCTCCATGTCCTTAGGGTTTTCAGAGCAAACATAGATGAGAAGACAGTTTGATCCTGCATGGTGGCACCATGTATTTTAATAGGTGGTGTAAGCTCAGAGTAAAGCAAAAACAGAGTAACGCTGAATGCTGATGGAAGCAGGAAGCTCAGCAAAACTGATTCAGGATGGCAGCCTTCATATCGTGGATGTCAAAGTTTGATTTATGTTTTACAAGAGTGTTTACTGCCAACCTATGATGAACAAACTCTGAAATACTTTAACCTTTACTAGATACAAATATGGAAGTTAACTGTATAGCTAATAATTTATTATTAATCAGGTTCCTAAATTCCTAGTCTAGAAAATACATTTTATTTTATGAAAATACATTTACCTAGTTTGTTTTATTCCATTTAACTAAATTGTGCTAATTAGTGTAATTACTTATTACTTTTCCTAATGACAAATTGTTCCTCATAGACATTTAAATGCATTTTGAGATAACTGCAAATGCATTATCATACTGCTGCACAATCAACCCATGTTTCTTACTTCATTAATATTAATAGATCTGATATTAAGGAATAAATTATGTTAATAACAAGGCTCATTTCATATCCCTTCTACAACTACTAACACTTCTCTACACTATCTAAAATAGTTTGGCAACATTTTTATATAAACTTAAGCTGGTAATTTTGTTTAAAGTGTAGATCCCCATCAATGCATGGGGTTTTGTAAACATTTGCTGGTTATAAAATGTAAGTAAAATTAAAAAAAGTCAAAGTGCATAAAATTTTAATTTCCTGTGGGTCTTTTCCCTTAAGTTATTCTGCCTACATATTTCACATATGTACCATGCAGAAAAAATGTATGCACACTCCCCCCACTGCAAACACACACAAACACACACACACACACACACACAAGGTCTGCGCCTTAGTGAAGTTGCCGCTTCAGCACAGTTCTCTGACAGCCTTTGCTTGTCACGAAGATGATGAGGTCAGAGGTTTGGGGGCGGAGTTTGATCCTGATTGACAAAGACAGGCCTGACATAATCTCTACCAGTCAACCAGCCTCCCACTAGACCCTATCTGCGTGACAGTATTTGTGTACATGTGCGTGTGTGTGTGCGTGTGCGGCAGACTTTATTTCAGTGAGAATGCATGTCTCTCTCTATGGCTTTGTGGCATATTTGTGTGTGTGTTTTGCAGTTCAGCGTGTCCAGGTTATATCAAAGCAAAAAGGAGGGAACTGACAAAACTTGGAGAGATTTTTATGAGATATATATCTTTATATATGAGCGTGTCTGTTTGTGTGCAAAGCCCTGTATGTGTGTATTTGGGAGATAAAGCAAAAGTGACATAGAAGAGAAACAGATATATTTTGACACAAGTGTCAATCTTTTAGAGACCCTATATTCCTTCTGGAATGTACACTGCCTGTCTGACAGAAAGGATTACACTCCACCACATTTGGCCAAATACTTTGTTGTTCTCTTCACTCTAAGTGCTATTGCTTTTTATACTCCACCATGAGATCATGTTCTATTTGACACATTTGCATGATTAAAGCAAGCAACTAAGATCAACCACTAAGAAGTCTGTATTAGCACAGCAGTCCGCTGGAACAATCACTGCTAGCATGTTAAAGCCTAAGATGACAGGGGAGGGGGTGGGGTGGCTCGAGGCATGTAGGCTTATGGAAGAAGTCTCAATCATCCCCCCAAAGGGCTTTTTAAATCACAGTAATTACACAAATGGCTAACCTACAAAGGCGTCACATTTAACTTGCAATGCAACGTTATTCTATAACACTTTATGTTTCCAAAAGACGGTTCTAAAATGGGAAGTTTACACACAATAACAATTAAAATATGTGTTCCTGATAAAATAAACAAAATCCTGGGATAAAAAATGTAAAGGATTGCCAAAGTTATTTTGGTTCATCCTCAGATGAACATGAATGGGTCTACTCAATAGTAACTAAGACATTTTACTTACACAAATATCAACGCATTGGTAGAAAGGGCTAGGAAAACAAGATGATACCGGTACCTTTGAAGTGATAATGAAACCAATTGATACATTCTTTTTTTTAATGAGTTAAATACCCATTGTGTGAATGGAAGTTGTTGTTTGGCCCACTAGGTACCACCCAATCAGATAACAGTACGGGAGGTAACCATAGAGACAAAAGTTACAAGCTGTAGCTACCTCACGATCAACAAAATGCCAACATGTGAAGGCAGCTGTACACCAACTCTGTTGTTCCCCCCAAGGTTATCATTGTTATCTCTGTCAGTATCAGGCTGCTGTTTGCGCTGTTAGCACCATAAGCTGCTAGTTTGGTTAGCTACTAGCACTTAGAAAACATGACACACGGACAATTGTCTGCCATCCATGGCACACATTTTAGTGGTATCTCTTGATCAATTAAAAGTTTGACCTGCAGGTGGCGCTAAATCAAAGTCAGGGAATCTCTTCAGTCATTAGGGTTTATCCTCTGGAATCAATGAATGGCTGCATCAATTTACATGTCAATTTATCCAATAGTTGTTAAGAGTTTTCAGTCTGGACCAACAGACCAAAGTAAAAAATCCTAAATTCAAGCAAAAGAAATGCATCATAAAATCCATAAAATGCCGAAACAAAAACAATGTGTAAACAAAGACAACCACATTGAAGTATCACCCAAACACTTATATTTTATAATATGTTGGACAGCAATATGTGCTTATCTGCGTTTGTGCCCATGTGTTTGTGTGTTTGCTGTATAAAGCCTGACACGGTCTGCATTATTCACTGGATGGAGATTGACCTCCAGATTGACCGTTTTTTTCACAAGATCTAACACATTGTCTGGGGCCACCCACCCACAAAAATACACTTAAGTCATTGGATTGACACAGAGATACAAATGTACTACACTCATGAAATGTTTGTTGTCATGTGTAAATGTTTATGTTGTGTGTGTGTGTGTGTGTGTGTGTGGGGGGGGGGGGGTCGAGGTTGGTTCATAGTGAGCTGATATGGAAGCTCTGTAGTATCAACAAATCAATAGTGTTATTCAAACAAGCGTTGGAGGAGACTAAAGAGCACTCTATCCATTCCTTTTAACTCGTTACTCTCTCCATCTTCCTCTCCCTCATTATTCTACCACTTTCTCCCCCCTTTTTCTCTGTCTTAATGTTCTCCCATTATCTCCATACATGTTCGTCTCTTGATTCCTCCCACAGCTTTATCCTCTTCCACATGTCTTCCTCCCACTTTATATCACATCAATACCCTTTCTCTCCCTTTTTCAATCCTCCCCTCATCACTCTATCCTCCCACCTTTGCCTCCCTTGTCCTGTTAGCCTAGGGCAAAACTAACTTACAGTAAATCTACCAACCAATACCACAAGCTGCACAGTTGTCTTGCACACATTCCATTGAACATGCAATGTGTTTCTGGATAAAAGCTTCCCCAAATGGGAATGCTGAGTGGATTGATCACAGAGTAAAGTATGGAGTGCTGAAGTTAAAACTAGGGCAAACATGTGGCCAACATTGACCAGCTAGTTAAGGAGAGATAACATGTTAATAGGAGCGCCGCTGTTCGCTAACATGCTGCTAGTTATTAGTATCAACCTTTCTGGAAAGAGAGCGGTTGTGATGCAAGGGTCATTCAGACAATGCCATACAAGTTTGACTTCATAACATACAATCTAACTGCTGAAAACAATGTCTGGAATAAAGCTTTGGCATCAATTAGCCACTTGCTAATTTCAGAAAGCCAAACTAAAAGGTGAGTACGAGATGTGCTTCTAGATGGATGTCCATTGTTCACATTCTCAACATTGTATATTGATGTGTTTTGGTTTTATGATTCAAAGACTTTCATATGAAGTTAGATCTCCAGTAGGTGGACTTGTTGAATACATATTTTGTAGAGGACGCATCCAATACAGCAGTAAATATAAATATTAGAATGCTTGAACTGAAGTCATTCTAAGGCTGAGGGTCTTTATACAGCATTTGAACATTTAAAGCATTTCACAGTGTCTTTTTTCAACATGCTTCTAATGTTTGGGGCGGCATCCTGTAGTGCTTTTAGTTAAGTAACATTAAGGGGGTGGCTCCCCAGGGGGTAAGTGGTTGTCTGCCAATCAGAGGGTTGGTGGTTCCATCCCCAACCCCTGCAGTCGATGTATTCAAGTTTCCCTTGGTAAGATACTAAACCATATTGATCCCGTATGCATGTTAACGCTATTAGGCGTGAGTCATTTGCTTTGGCTAAAAGTGTTAGCTAAGTGACATGTAAAGAAACAAGGTAGGAACACAAAAACACATGAAAAAGCAAAAGGGCGATGCTTGTCTATTGTACAACGGTGTAAGACCGGTGATATGTTGTCAAGATATTGTCGTCATAGAAATGAAACCCACTAGCAGCTAAAATGCCTTTATAAAATAATATCCTCCGAATAAATACTTCATATGTGGATGCCCTGATGGGACATTTTTATCATCTATTACATCAATACAATTACAATTCAATTCATTAAGAAATAACCCAGAATAGTGTTTGATTGTAGCTTGACTGGTGTATTCTAATTTGTGTTTGCCTATACAAACCACTATAAAAGGAAATACATTTAATCAAATAACTTAATATGAGAATCCAAACACTTCAAGTCCAAACTTCCTTCTCATTTGTAACAGACCTGTGATCAACTTAAATGAGGTAGAATTTCAGCCAAGAAGTTAAAAAAACTTTCAACCTTATTAGAAAGTAAAGGAAATGTAACCTCAGACTGATGAAATTTTCACAGCCTGTCAGTGACCTCTATGACATCTTCTCCGGAAGAAATCATAAAAGTTTTATCTTATTTCTTAAGGCAGCACTTTCTCCAATATGAAGCATCAAAAGATCACCATATAGATTTCAGAAGTGTGAATGACAAAATTTGATTTACTAAAGCGAAAATGACAAGTCCACCTTATGTGAATGTTCAAAAGTAATAATCTATTCCAGTTCAGAATGAGTTGCATATAATAAGTGAACTCCTTGTGAAATGCATTGAGAAGGAAATAAGAAAGTGGAACTTTTACAAGTTATAAGATGAGTTAATTATTCCATGCCTATATACACTTCAGAGAAATACATGCTGCAGTCAATCTTGTGAGAATTCATTTCTGTTTTTTTGTTTTTTTTACAATTTCAAGGATATACGACTGAAACACTGTGTAACAGAATGAGAAATGATATGGTTAAGTGGAACTGTAAAAACAAGAGGAAAAGGGGATTTTTTTCAACGTCTCGAACAGCAGCAAATGTTCATCCAGGTGTATTTTAACAAAACAAAAAAATAACTTGAAATAAAAGGATTCCTGATGTTACAGTTTTTCTCCTCATATTTTCAACAAAGTACATACCATTTTCTCACAATCATGGCCCATGCTGCTGTTCACGATTAAAGTCTTGTTTTGTTTAATAGGCTCCAGAGTGTCCGCTCCTGGTTTGCATTGAGAAAAGACTTGAGATTGCAAAGTCTTTTTTCCATGAACTCAGTGGAAACGTAATGTGGTAAGATATGAAGGAGAATTCATAAGAATTTAGGAAGAGTCAAGCACGGTTTTTAGAGAATATGAATGTGCCAACACTCCTATTGTTGCTGACGTACACAACGAACGGACCACATTATCTCCTTCACCTTCTGAAAGACTGTCCAGTGCACCTAATTCTAAAGGAGACACGATTCATGTAAAACACCTTTGCTTAGCATATACAGAATCTGAACAGCTCTTTTCATAGCTGACACTTGGGTACTTCTGGGTCATTTCAGTCAACTTTCGTCAGGAGAAAATATTTCTGGACCACAGCCCAGGTCTATAGGTTTTTTGTAATAGATTGCGCCAGATCCTTCACCCCCAGGTACTAGTAGAGATAGATGTGTCTGTTAGCCAGCACCCTTTATGGCTCCAAGAAACAGTTAAAGATAATGTCATTGCTTTGCAGCATGGTTGAGGCTATAGACTATCTTAAAAACTATCTATGGGTGAAGGTTAACATTACCAGTCCTTTGCAGCCAAATCCTCATCTCTTCTTGAACCTAGCAGTTCAGGATTACCTTACTCGCTACCAGCATAACACACCAACCAAATTATACTGCCACATATTGGAGACATGCTTTTGAAAACCCATCCATTGCCCATTGAATTATGGTCCTTGAGTTGCAGGGAGCAGATAAAAGAAAGAAGTTGCATCAAGGGGGCTGTGATGTGACCGGAGCTGATAGGGATCCATTAGTTGGAACGTCATGAAGGCTGGACGAGTCGCCCACAGACACACAGCAGTCAGCGCTGGTCATCGTCATACATTATAAAATAAACAACGCAGACAGGACTTTGACAGGAGTCATCACTCAAGAGAGAAAAAAAATAACTGAGAAAGATGATGACGACCTGGTAAGAGTTTAAAGTTCAGCACACACAAGGTGTTAATCATGTTAAAGTTCATACACTTGGAAAGGCACACAATATGAATTTATTTTGGAGCCATGACAAATTATCATATTGATGTAAACACAGTGTCGTCTCAGGGTCTAAGAGGAGAGCAGATCAAATACTCCTTTTTGTCTGACATGACAGAAGAAGTGAAAAAAATGCAGGAAAGCATTTATATAAAGAATGTTGGAAAGAAAAGAGGTCACAGTAAAGTTCAGTATCTTACTGAAATATATGTGTATATAGAAACTTGTGTGTGATAGAGACTGTCTACTTTGACCTCTGTGTCCCTCTCTGACCACAAATGACTCAGCAAAACATCCAGCACAAAGCTCTCTTTCCAGGCTTTATCTATGAGGGGCAAAGCAGGACACAATTGTTCTGTTTAGAACACAACTACATACTATAAATATAGTATAGTACTACATAAATATATATAAAGAAGAAAACAAAGTATGGGTAACTTTGTTTAATTAACTGTTCATAATTTTCTACAGTTGGCTTGTGTCACTTAGATCACAGGATTATCAATAATGTATTTGTTATACATAATTGATATTCATTTATTCCATTAAGCATCATCAATGAGTGCATAACCCCAAATTGATCAGTTTTATATACAATGAGTATACTGTTGTTTTATACAAGGAATATAAAAAAGTCATTTGTACGTTAGCCACTAGCCAATAGTTATGCACTCAACAAACAAATATGTATATACATTAATACACATTTACTTCACCCCCTGCCTCAACTTTAAAACCTACGTGACAGAGAACAAATTAAGCAATTTGGGCTAACAATCAATGTTACTTGGAGGCTTGAGATGATATTGTATCAAAATCAATATTTGCCTTCTGTTGACCAGTCTTCAGACCAGTCCTGTTGTTTTTCTTGTAAACTTCTGTTTAATTGAGCGAGTTACTTTGAGGTTTCCAATTTAAACTCCAATTGTAAGTCCAACAGCTTCAGGTCAGTTCAGTTCACCTTCTACTCCTTTTACATTCTCTCACTCCCACTTACTCTCAGACAGTTATTGTTAGGATATAACTTAGAGAAATCATTAAAGGTCTTTGTGTGCTTTTTTTTTTTTAAGGAGACTTGGCATTTTCCTGATTATTTTTCCTCTTCCTCGAGTTAATTCATCTTTTAAAACGTCTGTTTCTAGAAACAGGTGAAAATAATTGTAAAAAGACCAGAGGCTATGACAAAAAAGTCACACAATGAGAATCAAACCGACACAATATGACTTTGGAGATGTGGCTTTTTTTGCAAAAGACTGTTGCCTTATCCCCTTGTCCTTGGGCTATTGCAATTTCCCAGACAGGTCAACAACATAAGCAGCTTTCACACCAACAAGCATTTTTTGTTTAATATTTAACTTTTGGGAAACTCAACATATTGACAGCTGTTTTGATGAACTTATGTGGGGCGTAGCCATGGTTCATTTAGTCATTAAAACACCATATGATGCATGTTTTTTAACAGAGAAGTATGACTTTCCAACACAACCCTGGGTTACCTGTGCCTTTCTTTTAAAGGCATTGTAGACATGCCTGTTCCCATGGTAACAGACTCAGATTTTCCCTGTGTTTGTGCTTGACAAAAAATGTGCTTGCCTCATGGGGAGTGAGTGAAGTGGCCTGTTGCTGGTTGCCCTTTTTTGGAGCACACTAGACCTAACTATTCAAGGAAGACTCTCCACAACACGACAAATGTAGATAATAACCCTGAGAGAGAACATGCTTATCTAATATAACTTTATATGAGATTGTATACTTAAAAAGCAAAGTGAACGAAGAGCACAAAACTAGCTGGCAGAGTTTCAAATAGTACTGTATTTGTTTTATTTATTTTTTTGTCATGTTATTGTCTAAAATATAACCTAATTTCTAATCAAGTGTTTATAGAAATAATGAAGACCAAAATGTAACTTTAATAATTTTGTATGTGGAAAGTAGAGAGGCAGGGCTGAGTTATATTAAAGAAATTATAACTGCAATGTAAACAATAAAGTGTCAGCCATTCTTATCCAAACTTTTAATTTCAAGGGTCAGGACAAATTCTTGGTTTCCGCTGTCCAGGCACGTAACACACACGTCCCTCCATAGACCACAATGTTCGTCATACAGTTGTAAGAATATGTTCTGACAGCTGGAGTTAACACAACCAATGACCCTAAGAGTCTGGTGCATTTTACTCCAATATGTGACTCTTTTAACTCTTCTTTTACCCCCTCCTGTCTCATCTCTCAAAATCAGTTTCAGAACCAACAGCATTAAGAGAAGATGTGGCTTGTCCATGTTTTTCTAAGATGCATTTACGTTTGACCTAATCTGCCCCCGAAATAAGAACAATAAGAAGAACAAATGATTCTGCTAATAAATATAAGCTATAGTCAGACACCACACTGGACCCAAAAGGGATCCGGAAACAGATGTTGATCCCAAAACTAATTTATACACAGCCATGGCAATGTTTTAAAGCATAAAATAATCATATGTTTTAATTAGTATTGTATTGGTGGGAATATTTATATTTCTTGTAGACTATAATAAGGCATTTGTCTTGAAATGTTAATAAGTTGAACACTTTTTTTAAAGTGTTGTGTTGCTTTTTCTTTAAGAAGGTTGTTTTGATTGCTGCTGATTGTCCGTAAAGCATGCAATGCATGGTGTGATCATTAACTTCATGTGCTGGTAACTGTATGAGAAAGTGTTGTGAAACAACTTCAGACAAATTCAAGGGCCAACACTGATCTAATTTCCTCACAGATGTGTTAAAATATTGTATTTTGTATAATAATGCAAACCAACAAATTATATCAGCTGTATGTTTGTTTGAGTGTTAGCCAGGGGCTATTGCATCGCATGCCGTAGGGTCAGAAACTCCACCATGCCTTCTAAGCATGACTCAGCAAACTCGGTCAATGAAACACTGCAATAAACCCTTTAAGCATTTCTGACATTGTAAAACTCAGTGTGTTGTGATGCATATAAGTATGAAAGGGTCATATATCAGGTCATGCTGAAATAACCACACTTTGCACTTGCAGAAAAAAAATTCTAGGTAAGTGTTTTTTTGGGAGACACACAACCAAAATAGTGATGTGACCAGCATCTCAACATTAAGCTGTGATGGCTGTGATGATGTGGGTTGACTGTTAATTACAAAGCTGATGTAAAACTGTCTTTCTAGCCTTTTTACCATAGCAAGAAATAAATATGGGCTTTTTTTCCAGAAACTGCATTTCCACATAAAAGAATAAATACTATTTATTTTAGCATTTCACAATAAATAAAGCCTTTTAGTCGCATTTACTGCTTATACTTTGTGTTATAGTTAGTCAAATGTACTGCTTACATCTGTTTTAGTCACATTAAATCCTTAAACTCTTCTTAGTTGCATTTAGGGTAAATCACTTAGTTATAATAATTAATTTATCGAGCACAAAATCTACTTACATCAATCATTATTATTTTATCATTGGGGCCCATATACACAAATTATTTTGTACTAATTGGAACACCATTGGCGAAGATCTGAGCATTCCAAGAACCCTTTCAGTAAATGCAACAGCGCACTATCAGATCATTAAGATGTTTTAGCACATCTACCTTTAACAATTATTATTTCCAACAAAGCTAGACTCATCTTCATGTTTTATTCATAACTATCCCCTCCATGTCCAACCTTAACTCAACAAACAGCGGCTTTTACTCCATGAATGTATAAATATGACCAGACCCCACTGTCTTGTTTTAACTGAAGACGTCAGAATTGTGTGTATTACATGGCAGCATTTGTTGCATGCCAAAGGCATTGCATGTTGAGGCTAACAGGCCATGCATGAGCGACTGAGCTGTTGTGTTGTGGCTTTTAGAGCTGGGCTATAACTGCAGGCTCTTTAAGCTTAGGGTGGCCTGAATACATTGAACTGTATATAGAGTCTCCCTTGCTTGTGTGAGTGAGACTGAATTTCCCTCCAGGTATGTTTTTAGGCAAGTAAGACATGGGGATAAATGTTTTTCCAAGTAAACAATGGCAACTTTTTGTCTAAAAAAAGTAATGTTTCTAAGGTCGGGAACACACTTTAAAGATCAGCTTAGTCTGTTCCGGTTCACTCATATGATTCTCCTTAAAAGGGCCCTATTATGCTCATTCTCAGGTTTCATATTTGTATTTTGTGTCTCTACTGTGACATGTTTACATGCTATAATGTTCAACAAGCTCTTTTTTTTCCTCATACTGCCTGTGCTGCAGCACCTCTTTTCACCCTCTGTCTAAAACCATAGCCCAATCTGCTTTGATTGGATAACTGGCCGGCTCTGTTGTGATTGGTCAACAGTTTAGAGATGCTCTGCCCCTCAGCTTACTGCGTACAATGTGTTAGAGCGCTAGTCAATAGAAGCGCAAGTGTGACATAATGATGTGGCTATTTCACAGAAGAAAACAAAGGAGTTCAATGGAGTTGTTCAGGCAGCGGGGGGACTTTAGGATTTTAGCCTTTGCAGACAATTAACATGCACAAAGTCATATACGCCAGACTACAGGAAAGAAAAAGCACAATAAGGCCTTCTTAGGCTATTACCCACTGCCACAACTCGGGTGATGAGTCTCTCAAAACAATGTTTGAAAGATCTGACATGATTGGGGCCAGCTTTTGCTTATCTCTATGGACCGATTGCAAAAAACAAAAAACCATTACAATAGTGGACCGAAACAAGCCTTCATGCATGCAGTATATTTATGAATATATTATATTATTAATATATCCATATTTATGGACATCTGGCTAATGAGACATTGTCTCAGATGCTCCTATCCCCCCTCGTGTAAACGCCCTGTTTGCGCTGTGTTATACTGTGTGGCCGTCTCCTCGTTGATAGCCGACAGAGATGAACGACATCGCTGTGACTGCGCTTCAAAGAGACCTTGATATGATGCATGGGCCTCCCACTGTGTGTACGCACGCCTGCTACGTGTTCTGTATCAGTGTGTGCGTGTGGGTCCGTGCAGAGGCTAATTCATAATGATGACAGGAAATATTCCATCATATCTTCACACTCAGTCATCTTTACCAAACAGCGGGGGGAGGTGGAGTGGTGATAGTTTGAAGGAGATGAAGGCAGAACCACACAGAGACGGACAGGGATGGCTGGAGGAAGATGGAGCACAGAAAGATAGATGATATGAAGATGCAAATGCAACTCTATCATAACTGTGTCTAGAGGAATAATGAGCCAATTTATGTTGTGCCACTCAGCCTATACACCAACAATTACAGTACATTCATTATTTGTCACTTTTAAGTTTCCCTGAAAAAATATACCTTAATGGCTGACACGTAATGTGTTTAATTCAATGTGATATAAAATAATAAGGAACTGATTCCGGTTTATTACTGTGCCATCACACAGGCTTAAGTTAATTCATATAACCAAAAATACATTTCTACACCTAACCCTAACCCTGACTCATGTAAACAGTTTTTCAGACCTTCATATCTACAATATCATTCTTAAATAACTCATCAAACATGTATTATAGTTGTAACCTACTGGGTAAATAAAAGTAATGACTCTTGATAGCCCAACTTGAATTATTTTAACAGTTTTGTCATTGCTGCCAATTGTAAATGGTGTATTTTCCTTCTGAAAATGTTATAATCTGCTGAAAACTATACGTAAAGGAATAATCCCACATTTTTTTACACACATTTTTAGGTTCATAATTGTTTATATCTCAAGAAGGACAACTCCAAAAGGCGTAAAAGGGCCCACTTTTTAACCAATTTACCCATATTAAGGCAAAGTCAATATAATAATTTCCTGTTACAATTTAACATGATTGAATATGCATATACTTCCTTACTTGTGGTATATTAAAGAATATTTCTGACTATTTATTATATAATATTTAAACACTATTTGCATGTAGAGCTAGAAGTTATTTTTTAAGTAAAAGGTAAGAAAACAATTGAAGTACTAGTTTTTTGATTAACCGGGTTGAATACTTTGTCAATCGATACACACAATGCCTGTTATGATAATGTATCCCAATACGAAGCACTGCAGTCTTAACCTAGTCTTTGCTCTGCAGTTGAAAAGCCCAAACTGTATTAATGAAAGTCCTACAATCCAATCTCAGACCTACCTCTCTAATCTACGAACACATCCCAAACTTTGAGAACTTAGAAACAAGTGGCTGAGAGGAGCTCACTCCACAGGAGGGCTGCTCCTGCTCAATGTGAGCAGCAATTGGCAAAGACCTCAGTATCGATTTCCGCACACATTGAGAGAGTTGTAGAGAAGGTGTAGAGTTCAAGGGAACACTAACGAAAAGGAGACCCTGAGGCAGCATGACCTGCAGGGGTTTATATCAATGATCCACCTGGACGCCCACGGAGGACTTTGTGTTAATCTGCCTGCAGTTTGTGGAAATTCAACCTAAGCTCAAATAATAAGTCATAATAAACCAAAAGTGCCAAAATAAGGACAAATATGTCCCCATTGAAACCCATTTAAACCACCACTTCTCCTTCCAACGTCATTACAGCAATCGATCAGGCTTTCTGTTGTATCAGGCTTTTAATCTAGAGCCACTGCTTCTGAATTGTCGTCTTTATATTTTCCACCAGGTTTGAGCTGTTTTATAATGTTTACCCTTTGAGTCTGATGCATTATATTTTCCTGGTCGTTGCTAATCATTGATATCATGTTATGTTAGTCTTTAGATGTTTTGAGAAAGGGCTTGCGACATCGAGAAATTTAAATGATATTTGTGTTGAGGTCCTGTTCACCCTGTCATGGTTATATTCTTAATAATGACTGTCTTGCTGCACATAATCCTGCTTAGTAAACAAATACTTACTTAATGAAATATAAATTGAAACACAATATTTTGCAATGTAACTCAAAATGACGGTGGCACTGATCACGGTTTTCTATAACTGCTCAAGTCTGTTCACATTTTCTTTTCCATTAACCAGTATTTAAACACTGCCAGAGCCCATACCGTGTTCCCTTTAGTGTTTACTTCCTGTCTGTCTTCTTCTGCTTATGTCATCTTTTACTGCGGACAGTTTACAATAAAGAATATAAGTGAATATTCACAAATATTCCACTGTGTTTTCCGATAGAAGAAAACAAATGTGTTTGTTTAGCTTTGGCTGGCTGGCGTTCCGGGCTTCTATCTACTGACTAATATGACGGCTCATAGTCCAATGCTTAAAGCATCCTAAGCAGCGTTGGGGTGTCGGAAAAGAACAGACCAGTGAATGTTCTAATTGACAGAATCAGGTATTCAACTATGCTGTGTAAGGAATAAATGAATGCCTTTTTAATTGTAACATTTTGTCTCTAGATTCCGTACGCTCACAGTTGACAACTAATCATGTGTGCTCACTGTGCTGTATACTGATATTGGCAGGTGTGTGCTGTTTGTATGTGTGAGACAGTGAGAAATCACAGAGCGCAGGGGGTAGAACGTGTAATATTTATGTCAGATTAATGTGCTTATCATTAGTTTGAGCTCCTTTAAAATGTTATTATCCCACTTATCCTGCTGCTAGTAATCCTCCGTCTTCATTTCCCTGCTATTTATGGAGCTGCGCATGAACAGTATGATAAATAATTGCTGAAGTAGTAACTGTGTTTCTTCTCAACTCCCATACCACCCAAAAAATATCGCAAAATTAAGTCCTTAAGAGTTACAGGTATTTTCATTCATATTTTTCAATGATTTCCTTTTTTTAACCATTTATTTTGGTTGGCTTTGATACAAGAAATGGCAGATTAATTCAAAAAAAGCTAAATTCCTCAGCTTTCCATTCCCTGAATCTTTCATTATGTAGCAGCCTGAAGGTAAATGAATGTCTTCTTTGAAGTCTATGAAATAGCCAATAAAAAATATATTTTTTACTTAACACAAGATACAATATTCTTTTTAATACAGAAGGTGTAACATTTTCATAGGCATCTCTTCCGCTGGTCCAACCACTATGCTACACATTATAGTGTTTTTTTAAGATCGGACTATTTGTCTTTGGTGGAACAGAACTTTAAAAAAAGTTTTTCAAAAATGGCTACAGAAATCTGCACATTAACAAATCAAAAGCTAGTGATCATCCAAAGACCATTCCTATTTAATTCACATGAGATTTACTCTTATTACTTTTATTGTATACCACTGTTGTATACCAGATACATTAAGTAAAATAAGTGCCTAAGAAGTAATGAGTAAACTTTCTTCAAAAGATGATAAACTGTATTAATACCTCCCTGCTGGTGTCCATATTAGCATCTGATCTGAGCCTTTTCACCTCATCATGGGCTTCAAAAACAATGTCATGTGTTCAAAGACTCCAAAAATAAACCTTTGTGCTGTGTTTTTGTTAAACACTGACTAATGAGCAGAGAGCTGGATGATATTCTCGAGAAGGGGAAGCAGGACATTTCTCATATGGGTCACAGAAAGCTAAAAAAGTTTTTACTATTTCTTGTTAGGGTCAATCATGCAGAAATTGAAATGCAATCTTCTATATTGATGCGATTCGTCTGGATTACATGGTGTATTGATCGGAAAACATGACAGGGGATTTGTCAAGATCACACACACGCACGCACGCACGCACGCACGCACGCACGCACGCACGCACGCACGCACGCACACACACACACACACACACACACACACACACACACACACACACACACACACACACACACACACACACACACACACACACACACACACACACACACACACACACACACACACACACACACACACACACACACACACACACACACACACTAGTTACACAATAGCTTTAACTCTCATGAAGCAAAAGACACTGGGTCAAAATAGTGGCATAATGCAATGTACTGCATTGTGCACATTTTTCGTACCTAACTTTTAAATGCTAACAGCAGTAGTTGTAGTAGAAGTATTAGTAGTCATAGTCAAAGTATTAGTTCATACAACATGAAGGAATAGGGGTGATAGTTAGGTGAACTGGTTAATAAGCCAGGAACATGCAAGTCAGGCTAAATTAGATTTCCATGGTAATTTGGTTTTAGGAGGACTGAACCCATGATCATTTCATTATCAATTAAATTACCAATATTTTGTATAGATTAATCGATGCATTGTAAAAATGTCACAATTTGTTAGTTTTTTTTATTTCTGATGTCCAAGATTCCTAATGGTGTTGTCAGTCTCATAAGCAAATTTTTGGTGGAATGGAGAACATAGAGAATCCACATAATGGAAAAATGTACCTCTATGCTTGGCCAGCAAATTTCAATTTGAGTAAATGGGCACCATCTTTGAGTCCAGTATCTTGTTCTTATAACAATGAAATGAATGTTCATGTCATAATTCACCAAAAGTCAAGTCTCATGTCCCCTCACTTCCTATCATTGAAACATACAAAATGTGCTTGAAAAACGTTGTCTTTCTTAAAGCTGGCTGGTGTGACCAGGCCTTTATTGTTTCTTTCATACAGCTACTTTCAAGCAGAATGCTATTTTTCTTTTGATCAGAAAAGACTTAGTTGCAGGTAACAATCCCCTTTTGTGCTCGAGTTTGAGCAGCTCAGGCGAGCAGGAAAGGGAGTGTGAGGGTCAGCAGCCACCTATTCGGCTATCTCCACAGCTTGTCAAGCATGCTGCTGGATACACGGTATACATTTCACAGGTGAATACACACTCAAACACACGCGCAGGGAGGTTCCAGGGGAATGTCAAGGGGCGAAACAGGAAAGGAAACGGGTGAAAAACTTCAGCCCTCGTGAGAACTAAACTAAACAAGCGCTATCTCCTTCGCTCTCTTTCTCTGTCGGTAATCGACGGCATATTGAGCAGAGAATCGCCAGGCCGTTACTCACCCCTTCTGCATGGCTGCCTACCAATTGGAATACCATTACAGTGAAATCCCACACACAGAAACACACGGTGATATGAGCGCGGCATGACACACAAGTCTGCAGTGGCGGTAATGAAGCAAACACACAGGCATATGTACGTACGCATGCACTCCTACACATCGTAACAGACGGAGAGAGCTCATCATTTTCCATTCTCTCCCTCTGTTAGTGTCAACAGTCAGACGACAGCCGTCATTTATTCTACCTCTCAGCTTTAATGTCAGCAGCAATCTTTTTCTTCTCTACCCTCGGCCAAGAAGGGACACGAGATGGGGCCGCCGTGATTTGTTTCACCCGCCAGAGTCGCTTTGATTTGCGACACACTCTGACCCCCTTGCCTCGCGATGAAGCGCGTTTGATATGCGACCCGCTCCGTCTACCCGTCTCGCCGCTGTCTTGCGGTTTGATTTGCAGACCTCTGGGCCCTGCTCAGCGCCGGGTTGAGAGGGGTCGCACATAAACATGTAGCGTCTCAGTTTTATTCCCTTGGTCATAGATGATTTCTTCAGGGAATGAAATCAAATGTACCTTCAGAGAATTAATCGATCGCAGCCCTGCTTTCCGTCTATACATTCCTATTTGCATATTGCATTCAAACAGCTGACATTTGGATGACAAACTAACATTGTTTGCCGTCACACTCCAGTCCATGAATTAGATTTACCCTGCTTATAAAAGACAATGGCTACTAAATGCCATATCTCTCCGTGAATGCGAGGGTGTACGTAAGCAGTCGTGTTATTGTCCACAACGGCGTCTTTCTGTCTCCCGAACGTCTCGGCGAGAAAATGAAAACGCCAATCTCTCTTTGTCATTTTCCTCTAATTTCCTCCCACCCTCTACATCACTCTTCTCCGTCATTTCTCATTCGGCAGTAAACATGCAGACTTCATCTGCAGACAGCTAAATCTGCACTTATTTACCAAGCGCACTTATTCACGGTGACCTTTGAAGAGAAAGCGAGGGATGATCTAATGAGAGGGACAGGGCGGCAGTTCATAGATGTAGAGAAAAGATGAAGAGGGTGAAAGGAGATGGTACGATTTCAGTCGTGTGTGTGACTGTGTGTGTGTGTGTGTTATAAGTCATATGTTTGACCTACTGACATTGAGATGTCCCCTCCCATTTTATTCTGCCTGGGTTAGGGTTAGGGTTGGAGATTTAGAGTCTGGGATTCTAATCCTATACACCTATTGTCCGTTGTGTTTGTTTACTGTGTGTTCATACACAACCCTGGCTTTATAAATAAAATAAAAGTGATTTTGTCAGTTTTTATTTTACATTTGAAGCTTCTATTAATATTTTGGAATGAAGCTTTGAATGTCCATTGTAATTTATGATTGGGTTGGATTGGTACAGGGTCGCTCCATTAATGCATGCTTTTTCAGTGCTCTCTCATGGAAGAGCAAATAAAAATGTAGACTTTCAATTTCAACAGATATCGGTTAAAACAGAATATCATTGTCAAATATAATAGGTTGTGAATTCAGAGAAATTATTCTATCTACCTTTACCTACCTAGAGAGGAGGAATTATCGGCACTCTGTGTGAAAGAGTAAAGAGGAGAAAGGTGGACTACTGTACCGTAACTTTATAATAATTTTAAAGTCAACATTAGGAATGAAGTTTAAAATGATTCATTGTAGCCCTATGAGCTACACAACACTTTCCCAGAAGTGAAAAGGCCATGGATGGATGAAGAGAAAGGGGGGTGGGGTCCAACTGAGGCTCAGTAGAAAAATGGGTGTCAATCAGAGGGTAGATAGTTCAATCCTTAATCCCTGCAGTCAACAGATTCTTAGGCTAGATACTTAACCCTTAGTTTCTCCTGTATGTCTACAGTATTGCAATGTACTGTATGTAGTTATTTTTGGTTAAAGTATCAGCTAAATAACAAGTAATATAATATAATAGAGCAACGTTCTAAAGAAGCACTGATGGGAATTTTTGTATTCTTTCTAAAACAATACAGGCTTCCCCTCAAAAGACCTAGAGAGAGTCTCCTGGTTTACTAAAAAAAACTACTGAGTGACTGAGAAGGCTTTTTCCTACTGTTTTTATATTTGTCCTTGTATCTGACAAGCTAACATCATGGTGTGTCAATAAAGCTGACTGGCTGATGGCTATT